>NC_057800.1:448557153-448823630 GCF_018294505.1 Triticum aestivum
CTCCCTCGATCCCATCTCTCTCCCCCGACCATTTCCTCTACCGCCGCCTCCTATCGATCCCCACAGCGCCGCGCCCGAAACCTCTCTCTCCCTCGAGCCCGATCCCCTCGCTCGTCCTCCTCCAGACCCCGTCGCCCTCCCCTCCTACCCGTGCTCTGTTCCCCGGCCACCAAGAGCTCTAGACGCCGCCGCCCCTCACCAGATCCTGCAGCCCCGCGCAGTCCTCTCCTCTGCTCCTTCTTCGTCCTCCCATGCGAGTTGCTGTGACGGCGCACCCCCACAAGTCCAGTGGCGCATCCCCTCTCCGCCAACACCACGGCCTCGCTGGCCGGCCATCGGAGTTCTCGACCCGACCTGCCCTACCGCGCTCTACCCCTTCCCCGCGTCCCCGTCTCGCCGGAGCGTACCACCACCATCGCTGCCTCCTTGCCCGGGAGAGCAAAGGCTCGACCCCGAGAAGCACCGCTCTGCTTCTCCACTTGAGCTCTTCTCCCGTGCGTCGTCGCCGTCCAAGTCCAGCAAGCCACCGCAGCGCCTTTTTTTGCCTCCTCCACCTCGCCTATGTGACCTCCCCTGCTGCTCCGTGTATCCGGCCAGAGTCAAACCCTCCTGCCCGAGTCCCCTGCATCGGCCTCGAGAGCCGGTGTTCCCTGCCGGTGGTCTCCACTGTCCCGTGCACCTCTGCTGGCTGTTGCCGTTGACGTCGAGTCAGACGAGTACCGAACAAGGATTCTCGCCAAGTTCCATTGTTGAAGATTTCGTCAAGTTCCCGTGGTTTCGGCAAACACCACCCGCAAGCGCAAAGTACCACGACGGCCCTCGAAGATTTCAGATTCGACAAGTCCGATGGCGCGCTTGTACAACTACATGGTCGAGACCGAGACCGGCAAGACCGACTACACGAAACTGCCAAGTGCCTCGACGCCGAATAAATTTCCTTTTGAACGCGTACGACTACGTGGATTCATCAAAACCCTCGTGTACGACTACACCCGATGATGCGTCTAGTACCTCTACCGATGACCCGAACACTATGACTACGTGTTCCACTACCGCCGCCCGAACGTCTACAGAACATGTACCGTCGACCCTCGAAGACCCGTGGATGTCAAGTTCCGTGTCGTGACCCCGAACATCTACGAAAATGTTGTACGACTACTTCCGTGGCCGAAGACCCGTGTACAACTACCGTCGCCGTGTACGACTACTATCCTCTACGATCTCGTTCCGCCCGAAATGCACGTTTTGAAGGTATAACCATCGAGACGATGCCCGTGTTTGCATCGTGCCCGACTTGTTCGTCGCACATCATCACTCATTTCCTTGCCACCGTCATGTGGGACACCCGGTATCCGGGATCACTCCCCGTTGCTCTTGCATGTTTCCATCACCCCAATCGTTCCTTGGACGGAGTTATCGGAACCGGGATGTTGTTGTAGTGCCATGTCCATTTTCACCGCCGTGGCACCATTCCCGTTTCACCGCCGTGGCACCCTTTTTGTTCCGCCATGACGACAAATGCTTCATAACATGCTCTTGTCAACTTTTAATAAAAATTGCATAAACTTGCACATTTCATCCGCATCATGATAATAACTTTTAAAATGTTTAAAATTGTTGTTTGCATTAATTTTCTAAATGCATATGGGGATTTATCGGATTTGTTGTTTGTTATATCCGGCCCCATTTAAATTGTTTAGATGGTATAGCCTTGTTATGCTTCAACTCTTGCCATGCTTAACAACATTTAATATTGTTGGGTACATAAACGAGAGAGAACTAAATAATTGATGTGGTGTTCTGTCAATATGCAACTCATTGCATATTGGGCTCCATTTAACTTGTAGTTTTGTTTGTGCACTTTGCCATGCCATGCATATTTAAACCGGACATGCATCATACTTGGTTGTGCATCATGCCATGTTTATGTGATGGTTGTTTACTATATTGTTTGCTTCTTTCCGGTGTTGCTTCTTCGGGTTAGTTTCCGTTAACGTCGCGTTTGTGAGGATCTGTTTGACTACGTCCATTTGTCTTCTTCATGGACTCGTTCTTCTTGCTTGCGGGATCTCAGGCAAGATGACCATACCCTCGAAATCACTTCTATCTTTTCTTGCTAGTTGCTCACTCTTTTGCTATGTTGCGATACCTACCACTTGCTATATCATGCCTCCCATATTGCGTTGTCAAGCCTCTAACCCACCTTGTCCTAGCAAACCGTTGTTTGGCTATGTTACCGGTTTGCTCAGCCGCTCTTATAGCGTTGTTAGTTGCAGGTGAAGATTGGAGTTTGTTCCTTGTTGGAACATGAATATTGTTGGGATATCACAATATTTCTTATTTAATTAATGCATCTATATACTTGGTAAAGGGTGGAAGGCTCGGCCTTATGCCTGGTGTTTTGTTCCACTCTTGCCGCCCTAGTTTCCGTCATACCGGTGTTATGTTCCTTGATTTTGCGTTCCTTATGCGGTTGGGTTATAATGGGAACCCCTTGACAGTTCGCCTTGAATAAAACTCCTGCAGCAAGGCCCAACCTTGGTTTTACCATTTGCCACCTAGCGTTTTTCCCTTGGGTTCTGCAGACTCAAGGGTCATCTTTATTTTAACCCCGTGGGCCAGTGCTTCTCTAGGTGTTGGTCCAACCTGAGCGATGCCCGGCGCCCCCTGGGCAACCAGGGTCTATGCCAACCCAACGTCTGGCTCATCCGGTGTGCCCTGAGAACGAGATATGTGCAGCTCCTATCGGGTTTTGTCGGCACATCCGAGCGGCATTGCTGGTCTTGTTTTACCATTGTTGAAATGTCTTTTAACCAGGATTCCAAGTCTGATCGGGTCTTCCTGGGAGAAGGAATATCCTTCGTTGACCGTGAGAGCTTGTGATGGGCTAAGTTGGGACACCCCTGCAGGGTTTGAACTTTCAAAAGACGTGCCCGTGGTTATAGGCAGATGGAAATTTGTTAATGTCCGGTTGTAGAGAACTTGACACTTAACTTAACTAAAATGCATCAACCGCGTGTGTAGCCGTGATGGTCTCTTTTCGGCGGAGTCTGGGAAGTGAACACGGTTCTTGTGTTATGCTTGAACGTAAGTAGTTTCAGGATCACTTCTTGATCACTTCTAGTTCATGACCATGCTTTGCTTCTCTTCTCGCTCTCATTTGCGTAGGTTAGCCACCATATATGCTAGTGCTTGTTGCAGCTTCACCTCACTACCCTTCCCTACCCATAAGCTTAAATAGTCTTGATCGCGAGGGTGTGAGATTGCTGAATCCCCGTGACTCACAGTTTACTTCCAAAACCAGTTGCAGGTGCCGATGATACCATGCAGGTGACGCAACTGAGCTCAAGGAGGAGCTTGATGAAGATCTTGTCAGTTGTGATGTTTCGTTTCCAGTTGATCAGTAGTGGAGCCCAGTCGGGGCGATCGGGGATCTATTGCATTAGGGGTTGTCTTTCTTAATTTTGGTTCCGTAGTCGGACCTTGGCTGTATTCTGGATGATGTAATGCTATATTCATGTATTGTGTGAAGTGGCGATTGTAAGCCAACTCTTTATCCCTTTCTTATTCAGTACATGGGATGTGTAAAGATTACCCCTCTTGCGAAATGCCTACTATGCGGTTATGCCTCTAAGTCATGCTCCGACACGTGGGAGATATAGCCGCATCGTGGGTGTTACAAAGCGTGCCAAGGGTTCCTCCCCTGGTCATGGCCAGTGACTGGTTGGTGGCGATCCTGGGGTTTTCTTCAAGCGGCGAGTCTCCACTCGTTCGGGCTCCTCGCGAGGCTTGGCCTGTAACTGGGCGTGTGCCGGCCCCTAGCCCCCTGCTGAAAGGGGGTGAGCCGCTTCGTGCCCCATCTGCGGTCCCCGCAGAGGAGGACGGAGTCAGCAACATGCTCAAGTCGGCGCAGGAAGGGAGCGTCGTCCGCCATGAGCTCTTCCAGGAGGCGATGGGCGCGATGAACCGGCTTGGTGAAGAGATAGTGGATGTGGATGCGCACCTCGTGGCCGAGGGTCTTCGGCTGGTGGAGGAGCGATGTAAGCTGAAGGTGGCCATCAACCTCGGGTGCCACCAGAGCGAGCTTGATAACGCGAAGGCTGAGGCATCCCTCACAACCTCGCGCGAGGCCTGCTCCCGAGCCTTGGAAGAAGCTTGGGAAGCTGACCGCCGCCGTGAGATCGCAGAGAAATACTCGCGGGAGCTCCAAGCCTGGAGCGCCTCCCTGGAGCAGCAAGTGGAGGCGCACAGAGCCGTCCTAGCGTCGATGAGGGGGACGCCCGTCGAGGAGGAAGAGACTTGGAAGCGCGAGGAAGCGTTGGCGCTGGAAGCCAAGGAGCGCAGCCTTAAGCTTGGGCGACTAGAGACGAGGGAGCGTCAAGTCGCCCAAGCGGCGGATGCCGCTGGCGCGCGCGAGGCCAGGGCCCAGGAGGAGGTCAATCACCGGGTGGCCGAGGCTTGCGCGGATCTTGACGGTAGGCTCGACCTGAAGTTGAAGCTCGTGGAAGCTGAGGCTGCTGGTAGGACTGCTGCCCTCAAGTCCTGTTTGATCGAGGTGGAGTGGCGTGAGGAGGCCGCCAGAGCCGCCCTCGTCTCAGCGTAGGCCGAACTGGCCCCTGCCCGCGCAGAGCTGCTCCTTCTTCAGCAGCGGGTCACTAACGCCGAGTCCGTCACGCGGCAGAACAGGGAAGAAGTGCTTCAGCGGTGGATGTCGGAGTGCGTGCACGGCCCCATGCTCCAGGACCTCAGGAACAGGGCCAACGTCGCCCTGGGCCACATATGCGATGAGAATGCTCCTCATCTGTGATGGCCTGGCTTATTAGGGATGATAGACTGCTCATATCAATAAGGAATTCCTTCTTTTCTGGGAGCCCATTCGAACAGAACTCCAAAGTCAAGCGTGCTCAGCTTGGAGTAGTGTCAGGATGGGTGACTGACCGGGAAGTTGCTCCCGGGTGCGCATGAGTGGGGACAAAGTGCGCAGAAAAGATTAGTATTGATCTGTGGGGCCAGTCTAGATCCCGCCATGAGTAACGACCACCGGCGGGTGTGTCTGGGGCGTTACAAGTTGGTATCAGAGCCGACCCTCGCGGTTACACGAATGGTTGCAGATAGGTGCGTGGTCGTGTTGTTCATGATGTTTGTGACCCGTCGTGGCACACGGCATGGCACATGTACTGGACTGGAAGCACAGACGTATGTGCCAAGAGGGAACGTTCCTGTGGCCCGACGAGAACGTCGGTTCCTCTGAGTGGGGGTGTATGTGATGGCCTGGCTTATTAGGGATGATAGACTAATCATATCAATAAGGAATTCCTTCGTTTCCGGGAGCCCATTCGGACAGAACTCCAAATTTAAGCGTGCTCAGCTTGGGGTAGTGTCAGGATGGGTGACTGACCAGGAAGTTGCTCCCGGGTGCGCATGAGTGAGGAAAAAGTGCGTAGAAAAGACTAGTATTGATCTGTGGGGCCAGTCTAGATCCCGCCAGGAGTAACGACCACCGGCGGGTGTGTCCGGGGCATTACACGCTTGCTGTACTCCAAGCAAGGCCGTGAAGGAGAGACGGCGAAGGCACGAGCTCAAGATGGCTTGTCGACGGGCCAGCTTTCCCAGTTGACTCCATGCCGTGGGCAGCGCGCGGGTATGCAGCGCTCAGGTCTGGCGGGAGAAACTTGGCGAGAGGAAGTTGCTTATCAGGAGATTCCGTGGCCTTGGCGGAAGGGATCCTGAAGAGACATTGTCAGGAAGGGAAGCAACACATGGAGAATCACCAAGATCCAATACTTACTCGTCAACAGCGATGTACTTTCTCCGTTTTAACGGCCCGAAGGTGCCGCTGCCGTGGCTTGGGGACCCATTCATCTTGCGGAGCTCTTCGAAGTCCACGCAAAGACGACCGAAGCGCTGGACATGGCGGCCAACATGAGGCACAACCGGAGAAGTGCTCGAAAGGGCAGCCTCAGGAGAGCCAAGCTGAGGGGAGCTATCGGGCTCAGCCTCACCATGACCTGCCGAGGCCTCAGGAGCCCCGGCCTCGGGAGACGGGGCTGCAATGCCTCCTCAACCGCCGCCCCAGGGAAAGGATCGCGAGTTCTCGAGGATGACTGTCGGATCATGGGTTCCGGCAAAACCCTTAAGGTTCAAACTCTGGGGTGCGCGCGAAGATCTCTCCCCCCCTATCGATCCGCGTCTTATCTTGGCCTAGATCTCTCGAACTAACTCGACGAACTCGCAACACAAAGGACACAAGATTTATACTTGTTCGGGCAACCGTTGTGGTGTAATACCCTACTCCATTGTGGTGGTCGTCGATTGCTCTTGGGCTGAGGATGAATAGTACAAGGGGGAAGAACAACCTCCTCAGGTTGAGGTGTTCTTGTGCTTGGTGCACTTGTGTGGCTGGGGGTGAACTTGATGATCTCCCTCCCTCCCTATGGTGGTGGCTAGTCCTATTTATAGAGGCCCTGGTCCTCTCCTCAAATATTGAGCGGGAAGGGAGCCAACAATGGCCAGTTTGCAAGGGGACAGCTAGTACAAGCTATCCTGACAAAAGGTGGTCTTCGCCTGCCAAAGGTTCTGGCGGTGACGCCGTCCTGGGATCCATGGTGACCTCCGTCTTGCCGTCCTTCTGGTCTTGCTCTCGTTGCACCAATATGCAAACCTGTGCTTGATGCCTCGGTACTCCGCGCCTGCGCTTGCCCCCTTAGCACCAAAAGGGAAACAAGGACGATGCGCGTGCTGGCGCCCGCCTGGTCTCGATCCTCATGGCTTACATCACGGAAACCTCACGAGGTTTTCCCAACCTTGAACTCTCCGCCCTCATGAGCCGTCCTGCTGAGGCTGCTCTTGAGGAGGTCTTGTGTCATCCGCCTCGTGAGGCTTGGCCCCTCGCGAGGGTCTTGATTCCTTGTTGATGAAGATGGGTCGTACAGGCCTGCCAGCAAAGCCACGTCGTGGGCCGCATGCAGGCAAGTCTGGGGACCCCCGTTCCCAGAACGTTGATAGTAGCCCTCGGGCCCAAGGCGTGCTCGGGCTTGGCTTCAAGGCGAAGCCAAGGGTCAAGTGCGGAGTGCCGCGGGCCCCAATAGCCTCCGGCCTCGGTCGACGCGTGGTGGTTGATTGGATGTGGGCGTCTTCGCTTACCCATGCTGCATCGGCAACTGCCCGACGTGATAAGTCCCTGTGACATGCAAGGAAGACCATCATTACCTATGATCGTGGGGGGGTGCCAGTTGGCCTTCTCCTGGTATAAATGGGAGGGGGGCAGAGCCCCCGTCGCCCATCTTTCCTCTGCCTCTCTTGCTTCTTCTTATTCCTCGCTCCACTTCTTGCTTGTGTAGACATGGCGCCGATCCGGAGGTTCTCGGCCGCAGAGAAAGGCAAGGCTCCCCTTAAATTGCACGACCTGCTCTCTCCAAAGAAATGGAGGTCTCATCGCCGCGAGGTGGTCGTGAGGCCAGTGGTGTCGAGGCCTTGGTATGAGACGCCACCTCATGGGTACCCGCTACCCTCGTACGCTCACGCTGACGATTCCGGAGGGAGGAGCGGTGAGCGGCGCCACCCATGCCAGGGCTATGGTCGCCGTGCCGCGGAGGCGCACGCCGTCGCCCCAGGGGTCCAGGATGCGGAGTCTTTGCATGAGTTCGTGCTGTGGGCGGCGATGCCCCCGAGCACCTAGATATGCCTCCCACTGTCTTCGCTGCCGAGATGCCGCCGAGGGGACTTCATGAACTTTGGGTGCAGCATGCCGACTACAACGCCCAGCGATTGGAGCGGAGATTGGAACCGTTACCTCCGGGAAGATCTTCATGACCTGAGGCTGGGGTGAGATTGCCCGAGTCTGCTGCGCGGAGGGCGCCCTCGCGATCCACTTAGAGTACGACGGTGCCTTCGTGCTGTTCTTCAAGGTCTTCGACGAGGAAGGCCGCCGCCTAGAGTGCTGCCCTGAAGGAGGTCGCCAGGGCGACATTGCGACGGGCGCGGGGCCCGCCACTGGTCTTGGCTGCAGCTCCTCCAGCGACAACAGTGACTCCTGGTGGTCCAGCGACTCTCCTGAGCTCTTGGAGTCTTCGGAGACGAGCGATGACAGTTACGTGCCCCCGAGCTCCCGCCGAGCCCAGAGCAGGGCCGCGGCGTCCTGCCGCCGTCGAAGCTGATCTAGATGGGGTTGGCGCCGTCCTCATGTGGCCCACTGTTGATGATGGCGTCGGCGACACCTGGTGCGCATAGATAGAAACCCCTAGGGATTCCTTCCCTTCGTTCCCTGCGAGGAATCAAGAAATGAGCCCCATGGGGGCGTGTAAAGCGTCTGTAATGACTTTTGTCAACATAGCCCTCGTTATGAAGATTTGTGTGTGCATATCCTGCTGAGGCTCGGCCTCCCCTTTCCAATCCCGCGGCAGCTTGGTGCTCTAGGCTAACAGGTCCCGGTCCCCAGGCAGGCTGCAGCCGTCGCTGGTATGCCAGGTCACGTGCCGTGGTCAAGGCCAGGAGGTGAGCGGCCCGAGGTCCAGTAAGAGCTCCTGAGGCGCGATGCTCAGGAGGCCCCCCTTAGCGCGGAAGCAGCTGTCTCAGAACGGGAAAGGAAGAAAACATTGCCGCAGTAGGGCAGCGAAGGGAGTGAGCGGGGGTCTCGTGCCACAAGCGACTGGTGGATCCGGAGCGAGAACTTATCTTTGGCTATCTGGGGTCTGCTCCTCGGGTCATGCCGGACTCGCTCGCCGGTCGCTGTAGTGTGGCTAGGTCTGGCTCGTGCGGGCCTCCCCCTCCCCTCCATGTCCTTCTTGGTGCTATGCGTCCTCAGGTCCCGGCCCTCGAGCAAGCTCACCCGCCGCTAGTATGCCAGGTCGCATTCCCTGGTTAAGGCCAGGGTGTGAGGGCTGGAGAGCCAGTAAGAGTTCCTGAGGCATGATGCTCAGGAGCCCCCCTTTTAACATGCAAACGAATCGCATGAGGAGAGAGAGTGAGTCCGTGGTACCGCCTGCTGTGGCCCTCATGAAGTTCTTGCAAGCTAGCACAAGGAAGGGCACCGGTCGCCGTGGTGATTGCTGGTTTGCTTCTGGTGCGTGAGTGGGGACTCCCTACTGCGGAGAGCCCCTGGGGCGTGTACAACCCCGCCCTAACACGTGGCTTGCAAGGCAGGGCTAGACGAGGTGTATCTGGGCGCTCGTGAGCCAGCGCGGGACTCACGAGGCCCTGCCCCAAGGTGGGTTGCGCCTGTTCTTGGTTCCTGTTTGCTGACTTGGTCCTGCGAAATGGTTAGACAACGCAAAGGGTCCTGAAGAAAGACGACTGGCGCGCGGCTCCCACGGTGGGTGAAAATCAAGCAGGCGATAGTCATAGATAGATTAAGCATGGAAAGCAACCTAGCTCAGGTAAGCACAGGGAAGATGCATGCCACCGGGTCCGGCCCTAGTGGCTTGGGGATGATGCAGCCCGAGGGGCGCCCCTAACAGTGTAAGCTAAAGACATAAAAGGAAAGATACATGCCACAAGGACGGACCCACGCGGCCTGGGAATGATGCAGCCCTGGGGGCGCTCCCAGCTGAATGAACCTTGGAAAATGTCACCTGGTCCTGTCGATGAAGGAGAGTTGGGGTAGCTGAAGGCGTGCAGAGAAGGGTTGCCCCTCATGGTCCACTGGGGCCCTGAGGCTTGGGAGGCCCTGGGGGCCCAGGGGGTTCCTCGAGGGCCGTCTTCATCTCCGTCAGCACCGCGTGGTGCCTGGCCTCATGAGCCACCAGGATGTTCTGCAGGTTGCGATGATAGGCCGCCGCTACGCTCGGCAGACCGAAGGGCATGCGAACATAACTGTGGGGTGGGCCCTCGCAGCGTCCCATGCGTGAAGGCCAGAGAAGCTCCTGAGAGGCGGTCCGATTGAGCCCTGGAATGTCGATGCAGACGTGCAGCCCAGCATCCTCGCCTGGATGGGGATCTGCGCCTGGTGAGCGGCGGCTGCCGCACATGGCCTTCACGTCTTGCAGTTCCTGAGTGGTCTTGCTGATGAATTCCTGAGCGGTGGGCACTCCTTGCCCTGTGTCCTCCTGAGGGAAACATGTCGCGAAGCATGCCTCCAAGTGGTGCCCAAGGGCCTCCCTCGTGATGATGGCAAAGTCTGAGGCCCTCCAGAAGAGAGCCCCTGAGCCTTGCCCGAGGGTGGCACTGGGCACGCCTCCCTATGCGATGGAGGGAGGCTCCCCAGGCACGGACGCCGATCCTGACGAGGTGCTGCTTGCCTAAGGCCCTGCGTGACAAAGCTGCTTCTTTTTCTTGGGGGTGGCCTCAGGAGGGCGCTCGCCCTGACTGTCGGGGTCGTAGATTGCTGCAGCTTGGAAGGCACGCTCAAGGGAGCACACCGCGTCTCTTTCTTCGCACGGGACTGTGATGATTCTGCCGCTTCCCGGCATCTTGAGGACATTGTTGCCGTGATGGGTCACCACCATGAACTTGGCCAGGGCTGAATACCCGAGGATGGCGTTGTATGGCAGGTGGATGTAGGCGATGTCGAAGTCGATGAGTTCGGTGCCGTAGTTGTTGCATTCTCCGAAGGTAACGGGAAGGCAGACCTGCCCGGTCGGGGTAGTTGAGCCGTCGGTCACTCCTGAGAAAGGCTTGGTGGGCTGAAGCACTTGGAGGTTGTCGAACGTGTCAACGGATAGGACATTGAGCCCTACGCCGCCGTCGATGAGGGTCTTGGTAACTTGTACGTTGCTGATGACTGGCGAACAGAGCATTGGGAGGACGTGAGCAGTGGCCGCATACTTGAGCAGATCTGCCGAACTGAACGTGATGGGGCACCTGGACCATCTGAGTGGGCGTGTGGCCTCGAGCTTGGGGAGAACTGCATTCACTTCACGGGCAAAGTGTTTGAAGATACGCTGCGAGGCTGGGGCTTGAGCTCTGCCCAAGATGCAGGCGACAGTGCCTGGCTCCTGGAAGCCCCCAACCCCCTCATCTTGATCGTGGTTGTCATTCCTTCTAGGTGGTGGTAATGGAGGAAGGCCTGCGTTTCCTTGAGGACGAGCCCCACGAGGCTGGTCCCTCGAGGCGCCCTCGCGCGGCTGATCCTGCCAGCAATCCTCATGAGGTCGGTCGTGCCACTCCTGGCACGGGCCATGGTCCTCCTAGCGTCTGCCACCACGTCTTCCTCCTCGGCCGTAGCCCCGGTCGCTGCACTCGGGGAGTCGACTGAAGCCTCCTTCTCGAATGTCTCTGAGCTCTTGACACTCGCTGGTGTTGTGGGTATGCAGGTTGTGGAAGGCGCAGAACGGCCAGCTTCCCTTGGATGACTCGGGCTGGTCTCTGCTACGCTTGGTGTCTAGCTCCGCCACGAGCACGGTTGCTCCCTTGTGCTTCACGTCCTTGGCCTTGGTCTTTATCTCCTATGGGTCCGCAGTAGGGAGCTCGAGGAGGGAGAGGCACCCCTCCTCAGATCTTGCACACTTGGTCACGATGTTGAATATCTCCAGGGTCGTGCACAGCTCTTCATGGATGGCGAGCTCCTCCTTCATCCTAACGTCGCGGACACTGTCAGAGAACGCTGAGATGATGGCCTCGTCGGTCACCTTGGGGATTTTGATGCGCGCGCTATTGAAGCGTTAAATGTACTTTTACAGGGTCTCTCCTCGTTGTTGCCTGATGTGGTGCAGGTCACCCGCAACCGGGGGCAGCCGCGAGTGCCCTAGAAGTTGGCGATGAAGTGGTTGCACATCTCGTCCCAGGAGGAAATTCAGCCTGGAGGCAGGTTCAGGAGCCAGGAGCGGGGGCCATCCTTGAGAGCCATGGGAAACTAGTTCGCCATGACTTTCTCGTCACCATTGGCCGCCTCGATGCTCAGCTTGTAGAGTTGCAGCAACTCCGCGGGGTCGGGGGTGTTGTCGTAGCGAGGAGGCAGATCTGGCTTGAACTTGCCCGGCCAGGCGACGCTACGCAGCTCGGGGGTGAAGGCGCGGCAGCCGTCTATGGTCACCGGGGCCTGCCTTGGAGGTGGAGCTTGGCCTTGGCGCCCGCGCACCGTAACGGCCAGCGGTGCGGGGCCTTGCCGTAGCAAACGATCCTAGCGCGGGGGAGCGTTCGCTTGCGGTCGAGGGACTTTTTGGAAGCTTCTTTCTTCACGCGCGGGCGTCAGATGTGGTGGGTCGCGCCGCAGAGCCGCGTGCCTCGGCGCTAGGGTGCCGCCTTGGGGCAGAGGTTTTGGAGGTGCTTCATGAGTTGTGTCGCCCGTGGCTGGCGGAGGGCGAGGCAGAGAGTGGGACGGCGCAGGGGAGCCCCCCGCGGCGCGGACAAGCTCGGCGATGTAGTCAAGCCAGTCATCGTAGAGTTCTTCGACTGGGCGGTAGTGCAGGAGCTCGTGCACCATGAGGAGCGCGGCCCGTGCGTCCGTGGGAACGCGACGAGCATGAGACAACGAACCAGCGGGAGTCCGTGATGGGGTGGCGGTGCGGCCGTCCTGCCGCACCGATGAGTGCAGCGAGGATGCTTGCTTCTCGTTCCCTGCCAGGCTGGTGGCGGCCTTGGCGGCAGGTGGCGGAGGGAGACGGGGTGGCCCGCCGACAGGGGCTGTGTGAGCGACGCGTGTGGCGAGGGCTGCCCGGCGCTCGGCACGGGCACGACATCCGTCTGCCATGGAAACGATGGAGCGGCGAGATGCGGAGCGATGGAAGGGAAGCTTCGGTGCATCCCTACCTGGCACGCCAAATGTCGGATCACGGGTTCCAACAAAACCCATAAGGTTCGAACTCCGGGATGCGCGTGAAGACCTCCCCCCTATCGATCTGCGTCCTAACTTGGCCTAGATCTCACGAACTAACTCGATGAACACGCAACACAAAGGACACAAGATTTATACTGGTTCGGGCCACCATTGTGGTGTAATACCCTACTCCAGTGTGTTGGTGGTGGATTGCCTCTTGGGCTGAGGATGAACAGTACAAGGGGAAGAACAGCCTCCTAAGGTTGAGGTGTTCTTGTGCTTGGTGCACTTGTGTGGCTGGGGGTGGACTTGATAATCTCTCTCCCTCCCTATGGTGGTGGCTAGTCCTATTTGTAGAGGCCCTGGTCCTCTCCCCAAATATTAAGCAGGAAGGGAGCCAACAACGACCAGTTTGCAAGGGGACAACTAGTACAAGCTATCCTGACAAAAGGTGGTCTTCGCCTGCCAAAGGTTCTGGCGGTGACGCCGTCCTGGCCTCCATGGTGACCTCCTTCTTGCCGTCCTTCTGGTCTTGGTCTCGTTGCACCAATATGGAAACCTTTGCTTGATGCCTCGGTACTCCGCGCCTGCGCTTGCCCCCTTAGCACCAAAGGGGAAACAAGGACGCTGCATGTGCTGGTGCCCGCCTGGCGCCCGCCTGGTCTCGATCGTCATGGCTTACATCATGGAAACCTCACGAGGTTTGCCCAACCTTGAACTCTCCGCCCCTCACGAGTCGGCCTGATGAGGCTGCTCCTGAGGAGGTCTTGTGTCGTCCACCTCACGAGGCTTGGCCCCTCGCGAGGGTCTTGATTCCTTGTTGATGAAGATGGGCCATACATGTCTGCCAGCAAAGCCACGATGTGGGCCGCAGGCAGGCAAGTCTAGGGACCCCTTTTTCTAGAACCCCTAAAATGACGCCTCGGGAGCCCTGGTCGGCGTCAGCACCTGGGCACCTGCTCCATCAACCTCCAGCAGTGCTCACCCCCTGCATCCACCCTTGGGGAGAGCTCGACTCTTGTAGGAAGGAGGGGAACCACGTCGATGGGGTTCTCACAGGGCCCCACCAGGCCACCTGGACGTGGCCCCCACTCATCGAGGGAGGGCATGTGCTCCGCGAATGTCCCCTTGTTCAAGCAGCGGTATAGAAGGAAACTCTTCCTTGGCATGTTGTCTGGCAATAGGACACCCGTCATGACCTCGAGCACTGTGCGCCATGCCTCAAGGGGGAGCCCGGACTCCTGAAGTCTCATGCGGTCCATGCTGTTGAGCAAGACCCACATCGGTCGAGACTGGCGCTGAAGCGGAGCAATTCGGCGCCGGACGAACTCGTTGACCGCCATAGGCGCACTCACGCCAAGGTATTTGAGCTTCTTCAGCCTTAGCCAGACGAGGACAATCGGCATTCTGGGAACGGGGGTCCCCAGACATGCCTGCCTGCGGCCCACAGCGTGGCTGGGTTGGCAGTTCAGTACGGCCCATCTTCATCGACAAGGCATTCAAGACCCTCCCGAGCGGCCATGCCTCGCAAGGTAGATGATGCAAGACCTCCTCAGGAGTGGCCTAGCCAGGCAGGCTCGCGAGGGGTGGATAGATCAAGGCAAGGCGAACCTTGTGAGGTCCTCGTGACGTGAGCCATGATGATCAAGACCAGGTGGGTGCCAACGCGCGCAGTGTCCTTGTTTCCCCTTTGGTGCCAAGGGGGCAAGCGCAGGCGTGGAGTACCAAGGCATCAAGTAAACGTTTCCATATTGGTGCAACAAGACCAAGAGCAGAAGGACGGCCAGACGGAGGTCACCATGGAGCCCAAGACGGCGTCATCATCGGAACGTTTGGCAGGCGAAGACCACCTTTTGTCAGGATAACTTTTACTAGCTATCCCCTTTCGAATTGGCCGTTGTTGGCTCCCTTCCCGCTCAATATTTGGGGAGAGGACCAGGGCCTATATAAGTAAAACTAGCCACCGCAATGGGGGAAAAACCTGAGAGGATCGACCTCATCACAAGTCGAGAGCGGATCCAAGATCATCTCACCCACACAAGTTCACCAAGCACAAGAACACCTCAACCTTAGGAGGTTGTTCTTCCCCTTGTAACTGTTCTTTATCAGCCCAAGAAGGAATCCACCACCACACACTGGAGTAGGGTATTACACCACAACGATCACCCGAACCAGTATAAATCTTCTGTCTTTCTGTGTTGTGAGTTCGTTGAGTTCGTCCGCAAGATCTTAGAGTGCTAGGGCATGGATCGATAGGGAGAAAACCTTCGCGCGCACCCTAGTGTTCGAACCTCAAGGGTTTGCCCGAACCCGTGATCCGACATTTGGCGTGCCAGGTAAGGGTGTGCCGAAGCTTCCTTCCATCGCCCCGCGCCCTGTTGCTTCGTCGTGTCCATGGTGGACGCGCGCCATGCTCGAGCTGAGCGTCGGGCTGCCCTCGCCGTCCATGCCGCTCAGACGGCTCCCGTCAGTGGGCCACCTCGTCATTCCCTGTCGCCTGCCGCCAACGCCTCCACCGGCCCGGCGGGGAATGAGCAGCAAGCATCCTTGCTGCATCCCACGGTGCGGTGGGACGGCTGCACCGCCACTCCATCGCTGACCCCGGCCAGTTCTTCTTCCCATGCATGTCGCCCTCCCATGGACGCACGTGCCGCACTTCTCATGGCGCACGAGCTCCTGTGCTACCATCCGGTCGACGACCTCTACGAGGACTGGCTCGACCGCATCGCCGAGCTTGTCCACGCCGCAGGGGGCTCCCCTGTGCCGTCCCTCTCTCCGCCTCGCCCTCTGCCAGCTACGGGCGACGTAGCCCACGGAGCGCCTCCACCACCTCAGCCCCAAGATGGCACCCTGGCGCCAAGACGCGCAGCTCCGCGACGCGACCCGCCGTGTCCCGCGCCCGCGCGTGAAGAGAGAAGCTATCAAGAAGTCCCTCGGCCGCAACAAAACGCTCCGCCGCTCCACGCGCCACCGCGCCAGGACCGGCTGCTGCGGCAAGCCTGTGCGCCACCTGTAGTGGTAGTGCGCGGACCCCATCAAGACCAAGCTCCACCCCCCAAGGCGGGTCGCGATTACCACAGCTGGCTGCCGCGTCTTCACCCTTGAGCTGTGTAGCGTCGCCTGGCTGGGCAAGTTCAAGCCAAATCTGCCTCCTTGCTACGATGGCACCCCCGACCCCGAGGAGTTCTTGCAACTCTATGAGCTGAGCATCGAAGCAGCCAACGGCTACGAGAAAGTCATGGTGAACTAGTTTCCCATAGCTCTCAAGGAAGGCATCCGCTCCTGGCTCCTGAACCTGCCTCCGGGCTCAATCTCCTCCTGGGACGAAATGCGCCCCCGCTTCATCGCCAACTTCCAAGACACGCGCGACCGCCCCCCGGTCACGGGCGACCTGCGCCACATCAAGCAACAACTAGGAGAGACTTTGCAGAAGTACATTCAGTGCTTCAACAGCGCACGGATCAAGATCCCCAAGGTGATCGACGAGGCCATCATCTCTGCGTTCTCTGATGGCGTCCACGACGTCAAGATGAAGGAGGAGCTCGCCATCCGTGAAAAGCTGTGCACGACCCTGAAGCTATTCAACATCGCGACGATGTGTTCAAGAGCTGAGGAGGGGTGCCTCTCCCTCCTCGAGCTCCCTGTTGCGGACCCAAAGGAGAAGAAGACCAAGGCCAAGGACGTGAAGTGTAAAGGAGCAGCCGTGCTCGCAGCGGAACCAGACACCAAGCATGGCAGAGACCAACCAGAGTAATCCAAGGGCAGCCGTCCATTCTGTGCCTTCCACAAACTGAACACCCACAACACCAACGACTATCAAGAGCTCAGAGCCATTCGCGAAGGACGCTTCAGTCGGCGCCCCGAGCGCGGCGACCGAGTCTACGGCCGAGCAGCAGGACGTGGTGGCGGACGCTGGGAAGACCGTGGCCCGCGCCAGGAGTGGCGCGACCAGCCTCGTGAGGACCGCTGGCAGGATCGGCCTCGCGAGGGCTCTTGGAGGGATCAGCCTCGTGAGGATCGTCCTCAAGGCAACGCCGGACTCCCTCCGCTGCCGCCACCGCCAAGAAGGAATGACGAACACCATCAGGACGAGGGGGCTAGGGGCTTCCAGGAACCACATGCTATCGCCTGCATCTTGGGTGGAGCCCAGGCCCCAGCCTCACAGCGTATCTTCAAGCTGTTTACTCGTGAAGCGAATGCAGTCCTCCCCAAGCTCGAAGGCACGCACCCGCTCAGATGGTCCTAGTGCCCCATCACATTCAACTCGGCAGACCAGCTCAAGTGCGCAGCTACTGCTGGCACCCTCCCGATGCCTTGCTCCCCAGTCATCAGTAACGTGCAAGTTACCAAGACCCTCATCGACGGCGGCGCAGGGCTCAACGTCCTGTCTGTCCACACGTTCGACAGCCTCCAAGTGTCGTATGACCAGCTTCAGCCCACCAAGCCTTTCTCAGGAGTGACCGACGGTTCCACCACACCGATAGGGCAGGTCCGCCTCCCCGTCACCTTCGGGGAACGCAAGAACTACCGCATCGAGCTCATCAACTTCGACGTTGTGCACATCCTCCTGCCCTACAATGCCATCCTTGGGTATCCATCCCTGGGCGAGTTTATGGCACTGACCCATCATGGCTACAATGTCCTTAAGATGTCGGGAAGCAGCGGGATCATCACGGTCCCATGTGAAGAAAGAGATGCGGTGTCCTCCCTCGAGCATGCCTTCCAAGCTACAGCAATCGACGACCCCAACAGCAAGGGTGAGGGCCCTCCTGAGGCCATCCCCAAGAAGAAGAAGCAGCTGCGACACGCAGGACCTCAGGAGGGTGGCGTCACAGCCGGAGCCTCGTCAGGATCAGCGCCCGCTCCGGGTGCGCCTCCCTCCATCGCATAGGAAGGCGCGCCCGACGCCCTTCTCCGGCAGGGCTCTTGGGCTTTCTTATGGAAGGCCTTATACCTTGCCCACATCACGAGGGGGCACTTGGGAATCACATGGAGGCGTGCTTTGTGGAACGTTTCCCTCAGGAGGGCACAGGGCAAGGATTGCCCACCGTTCATGAGTTCATCACGAAGACCACCCAGGAATTGCAAGACGCAAGGGCCATGCATAGCGACCGCCGCTCACGAGACATAGCTTCCCATCCAGGCGAGGATGCTGGGCTGCGTGTTTGCGTCGACATTCCAGGGCTCAACAGGGCCGCTTCTCAGGAGCTTTTTCGGCCTTCGCGCGTGGGACGCTGCGAGGGCCCACCGCACAGCTACGCCCGCATGCCCTTTGGCCTGCCAAGTGCATCGTCCGCCTACTAGCGCAACTTGTGGCACATCCTAGCGGCTCAGGAGGCCGGGCACCACGCCGCCCTGATGGAGATGGAGACGGTCCTCAAGGAACCACCTGAGCCCCTAGAGCCTCCCCGAGGCTCAGAGCTCCGGTGGTTCGTAAGGAGCAACCCCTTTGCCGTGCACCTTTAGCTGCCCCAACTCTCCTTCATCAACATGACCAGGTGATATCTTCCCAAGTTCATGTAGCTGGGAGTGCCCCTCGGGCTGCATCATTCCCAGGCCGCGTGGGTCAGTCCCTGTGGCATGTATCCCTTTTTATGTCTTTAGCTTACCTTGTTGGGAGAGCCCCTCGGGCTACATCATCCCCAAACCACTCAGGCCTGACCCAGTGGCACATATCTCTCATGCACCTGCTTAAGATTGCTACTCCCATGTTTAATCCACCCATGATTACTACTTGCTTGATTGCCACCCGTCATGGGGACCGCGCGCCGGCCGTCTTTATTTAGAACCTTTCACGTGAGTAAATTGAGCATGACATCCGTGCTCGGGTCCGTCCCTGCAGCATCGATAAATCCAACGGCTGAGCTCTGTCTGGAGGGCCGGCCGCGTTTACGGCACCTCCTGGGGCCGTTGGTGCTTGGCCTTCTCGCGCGATAACCTCAGGAGATTCGTTCAGTGCAAGTTGCCTGACCACCTGACAGGTCCAACACCGCAAACAAGAACCAAGACCAGGCGCAACCCGCCTTGAGGTAGGGCCTCGTGAGTCCCGTGCTGGCTCACGGGTGCCCAAATACACCTCGTCTAGCCCTGCCGTGCAAGCCACGTGTGAGGGCGGGGCTGTACACGCCCCGAGGGATCTCCGCAGAGGGAGCCCCCCTCCCACGCACAAGTGCAAGCACCATGCTCCACGTTGGCCATCGACACTTCCAAGGAGTCGCTATGCCCATGCAAAAGCGGAAGCACTATGCTCCGCGCTGGTGATAAACAACTAAGGGTGGCTTCACAGTCATACCAACCTCAGGGAGCCCCAGAGCTCAGCGTCCGGCCTCACCACAACGCCTCCCCACGGGAGAGCCGCGCGAGGGAGTTGGGCATGGGTGCTGTGCTCGGGTCATGCCCGAGCATACGCCACCCAACCAGGCCTCCCAGACCTGGTCGTCGCACGCCCCTCCCGAGCCGATCCTTGGCGAGGGCAAAGGTATAGATTGTTTGCGCGTCAAGGGGGACTCCTGAGCATCGCGACTCAGGAGCCTAACTGGTCACGTAGCCCCTCACTCCTTGGTCCGTCTTGGTCTTCGTTCGGTCCAACGGCGGTTGAGGTATGCGCGGGGCCGGGCTTTGCCGACGTAGAATAGTAACCTATCCTCATGAACTCTCCCTGTAAGCTGTTTGCGCGTCAAGTGGGACTCCTGAGCATCGCAACTCAGGAGCCTAACTAGTCATGTAGCCCCTCACTCCTTGGTCTGTCCTGCTCTCCGGTCGGCCCAACGACGGTTGAGGTATGCGCGGGGCTGGGCTCTGCCGACGCAGAACACAAAGCAAATAGGAAAAAAAATCGCCAAATCTCGAAGCAAATATTACAAGACATATTTTCCTCACAATATCAAATGAAAGTTTTAACGCCTCCACGAGGCCTGATGCATATTGCAGGAATGAAACAGGAAAGCAGCTGCAGGTCACCCCTGGACACCGCCATCTGCAGGATCGGTGGCATCACCGGTCGAGGGAGCGAGGACGAAGCCGCGGAACTTCTTCAGCAGGGCCTCCACCTGACCTTTCACAGCTGCGGCAGCGGCTGCACAATGTTCATCAGCTACAGGCTCCAGCAGCTCGCCAAGACAAGCATTGGGGTCGCGAAGGTATAGATGGATGAAGACACGCGTCAGCGTAGCTGAAGAAAGGACACGAGCCTCCGCCTCATCCATAGGACTGATGCTTCTATTGGCCTCGCGAGGGCGACCGGGCTGGGGAGGTGCGGGTGCTATCGCCTCTCTTCTCCACAGAGGGAGGCACGGCCGCGACATCTCCCTTCCTCTTCTTCGCTGAAGACTCCAGCCTGATCGACCAGGCGAATGTTAGAAAATAGCAAGTACAAGAAGGAACAAAACGAAGCTCGAAGCACTTACTGATCGATCGCGACATAGTCCACCCTCCGTTTGGTGAGCCTAAAACCCGAAAGCGTTGGAGCCTGAGGAGTGGGCACACGGGCTCCGGGAGTAGAAGACGACACAGCAGAAGGACCGGAGCCGGCCCTAGGAGGTACCACGTCGGAGGCAGCATCTCGAGAGACAAACAACGATCTACCCCTTGTCGGGATGAGGGGCAGCTCCCTCACCTCCTGGCGGGCGACGATCTTGGCGTTGTCTGGTAGGGCGCGGAGGATGTCGGCCTTGCTCAAGGGGGAGTTCTCCCCCATTCCCTCGGGGATCCCCTCTGAGTCCTCCTCCTCCTCTTCCTCCTCGCGGGACTCGACAGAAGACACCTCCACCGGCTTCGGCATTGCGGAGGCCCCAGCGAGCACCGGCGGTACCAGCCCGCGCGCGTCATAGGTCGGCCTGGAGGCAACGAATTGCTCCCAATCCTTGTGATGGAACGTAGGTAGAAAGGCGCTCGGCGGGTACTCTTGGTTGTCCCCAACCAAGAGGCGCAGAGCTGCAGTCAGCTCGTCATCAGGCAGGGCCATCAGGCTCAGACGAACATTGTCTTCCTCATCTCCAAGCTTCCACAAAGGGCGCGTGTGCGCCTGGAGTGGAGCAACATGCAGCGTCAAGAATTCCCTCAGGAGCATGACCCCAGTCACCTTGGCCGCCTTCGCATTGCCCGGCTTCAAGTCGGTCTTCATCTTCTCTAACACCAACGACTCCCGCTCGTCGGTGAGCTCTACACGAGACCCCCCCCCCTTGTCAGACTAGGGCGCCTCCGTCGGCATTTCCAAGCGTGGATGGGCGCACTTGGCACTCATCATGACCCATTTGGCCCTAATGTTGTGAACCCTCTTTCCGGTGTTCGAGATCGAGTTGGCCTGGCCGGCCGCGATGAAGTTGGCGCACCCGGAGATATTGCCACCGGTGACACGGAGGAAGAAGAAGTGGCGCAGTAGTGCCACAGACGACATCACGCCTAGGTACGCCTCGCAATAGTAGGCGAAGATAGACAAGAGAAGAACAGAGTTGGGATGGAGATGCAGTGCCTACAACCCGAAGTGGTCGAGGACCTCGAAAAAGAAATCAGAAAAGGGGGGAACCAACCCGGCAATGATGCTGCTCCTGAAGAAAGGGAAGAAGGTGCTTCCCTCGGGCTCCGTCACATCGGAGGCAAGCCGGAGCTCCGTCTTCCCCGTCTCGTTGCTCGCCCCCCCCGTCTGCAAGCGCGTGGCGGCAATGTTCTTCTCTGTGATGTTGGGCACATCGAGGGCTGGCTCGAACCAGGCCGGCACCAAGGAGGACTTGAGCTTGCGCGGTGCCATTGGTCGCCGATGCGAAGCGAAGTTCAAGCGGATCTGGAATTTTCGGCAGCAAGAAGCAAGAAAGGGGATCTGGAGCAAGGCGAGGAAGAAGCAATGAAGGCAAGTGCTGTCCGCGCCAGCCTTTTTGTCAAGTTGGGCAGTTGCCGAGGCAGCATGGGGAAGCGGAGACGCCCACGTCCAATCAACCGCCACGCGTCAACCAAGGCCGAGGGTTTTTTTGGGGCCCGCGGTGCTCTGCGCTTGGCCTTTGGCTTCGCCTCGAAGCCAAGGCCGAGCGCGCCTTGGCCCGAGGGCTACTGTCGGCCTTCTAGGAACGGGGGTCCCCAGACTTGCCTGCCTGCGGCCCACGGTGTCGCTGGGCTCGCAGGTAAGTACTGCCTATCTTCATCGACAAGGCATTCAAGACCCTCGGAGGGACCAAGTCTCGCGAGGCGGACGACGCAAGACCTCCTCAGGAGTGGCCTAGCCAAGCAGGCTCGCGAGGGGCGGAGAGATCAAGGCAAGGCAAACCTCGCGAGGTCCTCGTGACGTGAGCCATGACGATCGAGACCAGGCGGGCGCTAGGCGAGCGCCAGCACATGCAGTGTCCTTTGTTTCCCCTTTGGTGCCAAGGGGCAAGCGCAGGCGCGGAGTACCGAGGCATCAAGCAAAGGTTTTCATATTGGTGCAATGAGACCAAGACCAGAAGGACGGCCAGATGGAGGTCACCATGGAGCCCAAGACGCCGTCATCACCCGAACCTTTGGCAGGCGAAGACCACCTTTTGTCAGCATAACTTGTACTGGCTGTCCCCTGGCCATTGTTGGCTCCCTTCCCGCTCAATATTTAGGGAGAGGACCAATGCCTATATAAGGAGAACTAGCCACCGCAGTGGGGGGAAAACCTGAGAGGATCGACCTCATCACAAGTCGAGAGCGGATCCAAGATCATCTCTCCCACACAAGTTCACCAAGCACAAGAACACCTCAACCTCGGGAGGCTGTTCTTCCCCTTGTATCTGTTCTTCATCAGCGCAAGAGGCAATCCACGACCACGCACTAGAGCAGGGTATTACACCACAATGGTGGCCTGAACCAGTATAAATCTTGTGTCTTTGTGTGTTGTGAGTATGTTGAGTTCGTCCGCAAGATCTTAGAGTGCTAGGGCGTGGATAGATAGGGAGAAAACCTTCGCGCGCACCCCATTGTTCGAACCTCAAGGGTTTTCCGGAACCCATGATCCGATAGGGACAAGGCACGAATTGGTGAGCCTTTGGTGGCACCAACCGGAGTTAGGAATGGCGGGCGCTGATGGAGAAGAGAGCAGGGGGCTGAGCACTCCGACATCAACAAACACCCACCGTGTCCGAAACTCACTCATGGATGGTGGGAGCTCGAAGTCAATCCCTGCACCAGCCGTCGCTGCCACGGCCTAGAAGCTCAGGCATCCTGAGCTCTGCCAGGGATCAATCAGGTGCAATGAGAAGAAGTGGCAGAGAAGGGCCACAGAAGGAGCAATGCCTACCATGGCCTCGCAAACAAACGCGAAGATGGTGAGAAGGGTCACGAATTGGGGATCAAGGTGCATCATGTGGATCTGATAATGGGCAAGCACTTCGTTGAAGAAGGCGGAGAAGGGAGGAACCAAGCCAGCCTAAAGGGCGTCGATGAAGAACGGGACCTCGGTGGCCGTTCGGTCGACGCGGGCTCGAGATGGAGGCCAGGCCACCATCCCTCTGCACTCATTGAAGCTGGAGGAAAGCTTGGGGCGCACCTTGTCCATGGCCTCTTGCTTGAGCACCAGGGACCAGCTGCTAATGGCGGGCTCAATGGCCGGAGGTAGTTCAGTGGAGGACAGGGGCTTCTTCCCTTTCTCCCTCTGATCCGGCGCCATGGAAATGGGAGAACTGAGCTCAGATTGGATTGGGAGAAGGGGCTGAACTTTGAGAGAGCGGAAGAATAGGGGGAATGCACCGCAACAATGAGAGGGAAACCGTGTAGACCACGATGGCCACCTAGCCAGCCGGGCATCAAGGCAACGTGGGGAAGCGGAGACGCCCACGTCCAATCAACCACAATGCGCCATCCAAGGCCGCAGGCTGATGGGGACCACGACACTAAGCACTTGCCCTTTGGCTTCATCTCAAAGCCAAGATCGAGGCTAGGCGGGCACCAGTGCGCATAGTGTCCTTGTTTCCTCTTTGGTGCTAAGGAGGCAAGCGTAGGCGAGGAGTTCCATGGCATCAGGCAAAGGTGTCCATATCGGTGCAACGAGACCAAGACCAGCAAGACGGCAAGACGGAGGTCACCGTGGAGACCAAGATGGCGTCACCACCAGAGCCTTTGGCAGGCGAAGACCACTTTTGTCAGGATAAGCTGTACTAGTTGTCCCCTTTCAAATTGGCCGTTGTTGGCTCCCTTCCAGCTCAATATTTGGGAAGAAGACCAGTGCCTCTATAAATAGGACTAGCCACCACGTAGAAAGGGAGGCCGAATCTTGGATCCCCACAACCACAGGTTCACCAAGCACAAGAACACCTCACCTCAAGAGGTTGTTCTTCCCCTTGTACTGTTCATCCTCAGCCCAAGAGGCAATCCACCACCACCACACTGGAGTAGGGTATTACACCGGAACGGTGGCCCGAACCAGTATAAATCTTGTGTCTTGTGAGTTCTCGTGCCCAGCCTAGAGATCGCAAAGTGCGTAAGAGCGCGGTCGGTGAGGGAGAGATCTTCGCGTGCACCCTAGTGTTCGAACCTTAAGGGTTTTGCCGGAACCCAAAATCCAACAGGACTCCCGAGGCCGACCTAGCGTTCCAAGACCTCAAGAGATACTTGACCAGCCCGCCGGTGATGGTGGCGCCTCATCCTAGCGAGCCCTTGGTACTCTACCTGTCTGCCACACCCCACTCTGCCAGTGCAGCGCTGGTGGACCTCAGAGAGGAGCCCCAAGTCAAGGGCCCGCCAAATGGAGCCATCAAGCTAGATGAGGCTGCACAACACCAAGGCAATGCTCCTGAGACAGCGGCTGCCCCAGCTAGTCATCGAGCCCCAGGAGTTGGAGGTCCACAGGAAACACCTCAGCCCTCGGGAGCCCAAAACTCCGTCAGCATAGTGCTACGAGATGCGAGAGCATGGTACCCCATGCCTCAGAAGCTCTTGCTCGCGCTCCTGGTGGCCTCGCGTAAGCTACGCCACTACTTCCAGGGTCACCCCATCAAGGTTGTCTCAGCCTACCCATTAGAGAGAGTGCTCAGAACCGCAATGCTTTGGGAAGGGTCGCCGAATGGAACATCGAGCTGCAAGCGTTCAACCTGGAGTTCGGCACAACCCGGGTCATCAAGGGGGCTGCACTCGCCGACTTCGTGGCAGAATGGACCGACACCCTGGAGCTCAAAGCAGGCGAGGACCGATCTCTCTCACCAGGAAGTGAAGCGCCAGATGGGTGGGTCATGTACTTCGATGGCGCATTCGCACACCAGGGTGCAGGGGGGGGAGCCGTGCTCATCTCGCACACCTAGGAGAAGCTTTACTATGCAGTGCAGCTCTGCTTCCAGCGGGGCGAAAAGGCCTCCAAAAACATCACAAAGTACGAGGGTCTCATTGCTGGCCTAAAAGCTGAAGTGGCCCTAGGGGTGAAACGCCTCACCATCAAGGGAGACTCGCAGCTCCTCGTCAACTTGTCCAACAAGGTGTACGAGCCAAAGGATGAGCACATGGAGGCATACCTCGCGGAGGTACGCAAAATGGAGAAGCAGTTCCTGGGCCTGGAGCTAGAACACGTGCCTCGTGGCATCAACAAGGATGCCAATGACATCGCCAAAAGAGCATCCAAGTGGCTACCTCAAGAGCCTGGTGTCTTCGAAGAATGGCTCGTCAAGCCTTCGGCAACACCTTCGCCCACGGAACCGGCGCCACCTCAGGAGGAACTCCCCCAGCCACCAGCCTCGGTAGCCCCCACTTGCGGCCCGACCTCAGGAGCGCGCCTCCTCTTAGCGCTCGAGCCTCAGGAGGGGTGCTGGACCGAGGAGTTCAAGGCATACCTGACGCATGGCACGTTGCCAAAGAAGGAAGAAGACGCGGAGCGTGTGGCCCGGTAGGCTACGACGTACTGCATTAGCTATACATGAAGCGGCCAAATGATGTTTCTCTATGATGCATTTCCAGGGAACAGGGGAACGAGCTACTGGCTGACATACTTGGCGGGGACTGCGGGCACGACTCGTTGTCGTGCACCCTGGTCGGCAAGGCTATCCACAGTGGTTCTACTAGCCCACGACACTCAACGACGCGGCCGAGTTGGTGAAATCCTACAAAGCCTGCCAATTCCACACCAAGCAGATCCACCAGCCGGCTCAGGACCTCCAGACTATCCCGCTCTCATGGCCATTCGCTGTCTGGGGGCTGGATATCGTGGGTCCATTCCCTCAAGTGCCTAGAGGTTACCTCTACCTCTACGTCGCCATCGACAAATTCACCAAGTGGGCGGAAGTGGAAGCCATCCGCACCATCCCAGCTGGGTCAGCAGTCAAGTTCATCAAGGGCCTCGTAAGCTAATTTGGGGTCTCTAATCGCATCATCACCGACAATGGCTCATAGTTCACTAGCAATCTCTTCAAAACATATTTTGCTAACCTTGGAACGCAGATCTGCTATGCCTCCGTGGCACATGCCAGGAGCAATGGCCAGGCCGAACGCGCCAATGCAGAAGTCCTGAGGGGACTCAAGGCCAGGACAATCAAGAAGAAGATCGAGGCCTGCGGCAGGTGCTGGAACGACGAGCTCCAGTCCGTGCGGTGGTCATCCGCACCACCCCCACCAGGCCGACAGGCGAGACCCTGTTCTTCCTCGTCTCGGAGCAGAAGCGGTTCTTCCACACAAGGTCAAGCATCGATCTGCGCGGGTCCTAGCGTTTGATGAAACGCGGCAGGACGCCATGTGGGGGATGGACCTCGTGCTGGGGAAGAAACGCCGCCGTGAAGCCTCACTCCGAGCTGCGAGGTATCAGCAGGCGGTGCAGCGGTACCACCGCCGCAGCGTCCGCTCCAGGACGCTCGAGGTGGGTAATCTTGTCCTGAGGCAGGTGCTCTCCAGGGAAGAGCCGCACAAGCTCTCACCCATGTGGGAGGGCCCGTTTCGGGTCGCCCACATCTCCAGGCCTAGCGCCGCGCGCCTGGAGACGCAGGACGGGATCCTCATCCAGAACGCCTGGAACATTCAGCACCTCCGGAAGTTCTACCCATGAAGCAAGGCCCAGTGCGTGTGAAGAATCTCCGCCCATGATACTATGACGTAATAATGAGTGGGGTTGTACACGCCCCGGAGTCTCAGGAGTGCCGCCCTCGGGCCTTGGGGGCTCCCTCCCACGACTAGTGGCAGCACTTAGCTCCGCGCTGGTGAGAAGACAAGAAGACTAGACTAGGTGTCGGACGCGGCTTCTCATTTGCTTTCCGCAGTTGGTTCGCCCCTCTTTAGTAAGAATTTGCTTTCTGGTGTTCCTTACTGGCCTGGTTCCATTCACGTTTGCCTCCTTTCTGCTCTCGGTTCCTCATTTTTGACCTGTACTCTCCCTCGCATGCCTCGCGAGGGGGCTGGATAGGTGCCCTCGTGAGCGTTTTCATTTTCCTGTCTTCCGCAAGGTACCCTCGCTCGAGATCGCAAGCTAGCACACCCCTCTCAATCCGTGACCCCCGGGTACCGCGACGTGAGGCGCTGGGTCATGGCCAAGCAGGCGCCTGCCACCAGGATCCGGAAGAGTAAGAATTTCCTAATGAATTTTTGTGGTCCCCAGACACCTTCCGAGCACAGGAGGCCTCGTCAGGTACTGAGAAACACGCACCTCGCGAGGCGGATGCTAGTTCAGGCGCATTAAGCTAAGTTATTTCTACGCGCATACATAAAACATTGACGCTGCAACACGACAAAAAAGCGATAAATATAGCACAACTACTTGGAAATCATAGTTGTTGCACGCCCCAGCAGGGGCCCCATACACGTTCAGTGCAGGTTACCCAACCATCTCGCAGGACCACCACAGTCAACAAGAACCAAGACCAGGCGCAACCCGCCTTGAGGTAGGGCCTCGTGAGTCCCACGTTGGCTCACGAGTGCCCAGACACACCTCGTCTAGCCCTGCTGTGCAAGCCACGTGTCAGGGCGGGGTTGTACACACACCGGGGGCTCCACTCAGAGGGAGCCCTCACCCATGCACCAGTGGAAGCACCATGCTCCATGCTGGCAGTCGACACTGCCGAGGAGCGGCTATGCCCATGCAAGTGCAGAAGCGCTGTGTTCTGTGCTGGTGATAAACAACTGAGGGTGGCCTCATGGCCGTATCAACCTCAGGGAGCCTCCGAGCTTAGTGTCTGGCCTCATCGCAACACCTCCCCTCGGGAGAGTCGCGCGAGGGGGCTGGGTATGGGGGCTCCGCTCGGGACACGCCCAAGCGTACGCCACCCTGCAAGGTCCCTCAGACCTGGTCCTCGTGCACCCTCCCAAGCGGAGTCAAGGTATGAAGGTCGTTTGAACGTCAAGGGGGACTCCTGAGCATTGCGACTCAGGAGCCTAACTGGCCACGTAGCCCCTCACTCATTGGTCCGTCCTGGTTATCTGGATGGTCCAATGACGGCTGAGGTACGCGCGGGGTCGGGCCCTACCGATGTAGAAGACCAGTCCTATTCTTGCGTCTCCTTTCTGTAGGTCGTTTGCGCGTTAAGGGGGATTCCTGAGCATCGCGACTTAGGAGCCTAACTGGCCACGTAGCCCCTCACTCCATGGTCTGTCCTGGTGATCCGGACGGTCCAATGGCGGCTGAGGTATGCGCGGGATCGACCCCTGCCGACGTAGAACACTAGGCCTACTCCTGCATCTTCTTTCCATAAGCTGTTTGCGCGTCAAGGGGGACTCCTGAGCATCGCAACTCAGGATCCTAACTGGCCACATAGCCCTCACTCGTTGGTCCGTCCTGGTGATCCGGACAGTCCAACGGCGGCTGAGGTATGCGCGGGGTCGGGCCCTACCGACGTAGAACGTAAAGCAAATGGGAAGGAAATCGCAAAATCTCAAGAAAATATTACAAGTCATATTGTTCTTCCGATACCAAACGCTAGTTTAAATGCCTCCACGAGGCATGGTGCATATCGCATGAGCTAAACAGGAAAGGAGCCGCCAGTAGGTCATCTCGTCATCCCCGGACGCCGCCGTCACCCGCAAGGGATGCTTCTCCCATAGCGGTGTTGCCCTCACCTGCACCACCCACCGGAGTTACAGGATCTGCAGCACCGCTAGTTGAGGGTGCGGGATCGAAGGTGCCAAACCTCTTTAACAGGGCCTCCACCTGACCCTTCACGGCTTCGGAAGCAGCTGTGCGGTGCTCGGTGTCCACAGGCTCCAGCAGCTCGTCGAGGTGGGCCGCAGGATCGCGAAGATGGAGGTGGCTGAAGACGCTTGTCAACGTGGCTAAGGAAAGGTGTCGGATCACAGGTTCCGGCAAAACCCTTAAGGGTCAAACTCTGGGGTGCACACGAAGATTCCCTCCTACCGATCCACGTCCTAGTTTTGCTAAGATATCGCGTACTAACTCGACGAACTCACAACACAAGGGACACAAGATTTATACTAGTTTGGTCCACCATTGTGGTGTAATACCCTACTCCAGTGTGGTGGTGGTGGATCGCCTCTTGGGCTGATGATGAACAGTACAAAGGGAAGAAAAGCCTCCTGAGGTTGAGGTGTTCTTATGCTTGGCGAACTTGTGTATGTGAGGATTCGATCAGCTCAGGATGGCTTCCCTTGCTTGCTTCCTTTCTCCTCCTTCTTCCCCTCTCTACTGAGGTGGCTAGTCCTATTTATAGAGTCCCTGGTCCTCTCCCCAAATATTGAGCGGGAAGGGAGCCAACAACGGCCAATTTGAAAGGGGACAACTAGTACAACTTATCCTGACAAAAGTGGTCTTCGCCTGCAAAAGGCTCTGGTGGTGACACCGCATTGGGCTCCATGGTGACCTCCATCTTGCCGCCCTGCTGGTCTTGGTCTCGTTGCACCGATATGGAAACCTTTGCTTGATGTCTTGGTACTCCGCGCCTGCGCTAACCCCTTAGCACCAAAGAGGAAACAAGGACGTTGTGCGTGCTGGCGCGCGCCTGGTCTCGATCGTCATGGCTTACGTCCCGAGAACCTCGCGAGGTTTGCCTTGCCTTGATCTCTCTGCCCCTCGCGAGCCTGCCTGGCGAGGCCGCTCCTAAGGAGGTCTTGCATCGTCCGCCTCGCGAGGCTTGGCCCCTCGCGAAGGTCTTGAATGCCTTGTCGATGAAGATGTGCCGTACAGGCCTGCTAGCAAAGCCACGCCGTGGGCCGCAAGCAGGAAATTCTGGGGACCCCCGTTCCCAGAACACCGACGAAAGGATGCGGGCTTCTGCCTCTGCCAAGGGGCCGATACCGCTCAAGACTTCCTCAAGTGCCTCAACCAGATAAGGAAGCAGCTGGGTGGGGACCTTGTCGTCGGTAGCCAGCGGCTCCTCCAAGCCCTTCTCGTAGAGTGATCATAGCACCGCGCAAGACCTCTCCTCGAGGGACTTGAAGGCCATGCGGTCTTCGGCCAGGACCTGTGCCTTGGATTCCACCTCGGTCTTCTCTGCCTCCACCTTCTGCTCCAGCCTCTCCAGCCGGCTGTGCTCCATAGCTTGCGCCTCCGCCAACCGCTCTAGCTCGGCGTCACAACCCCTGACGGTGACCTCCCAGGCCTTCATCTTTTCCTCCTCCGCCCTGCAGCCGCGAGCTTTGTCCACACGTTCACTGCGCATGGTCTTCAGTTCGGCCTATAGCAGCTGGCAGCGATCCTGGGCGGCTCCGACATCCTTCAGCGCTGCCTCGCGGGCAGTCATGGCTTGGGTGACGGCCTTCTTGTCCTTCTCGGAGTCCACCATAGCCTGGCTCATCGCCACCTGGACGGCCACATCGGAGTGGAGCCAGCCAGAGATCAGCTCCAGGCGCCCGGCCACCAGGCAATGGCTGGCGCCTTGAAGATCCTCCCGTGGCATGGTCAGTGTATAAAGAGCGTGTTCCAGGATATCAGGGGAGGCGAAAGGTGTCGGATTTCAGGTTCCGGCAGACCCTTGAGGTTCGAACACTGGGGTGCGCGTGGAAATCTCTCCCCTACCGATCTACGTCCGATCCTCTTGTGCGAACTAAGATGAAAATGATGAACGACACAAGAGACATGATGTTTATACTGGTTCGGGCCACCGTTGTGGTGTAATACCCTACTCTAGTGTGTGGTCTAGTGGATTGCCTCAGGGGCTGATGATGAATAGTAGAAGGGAAGAACAACCTCGTGGGAGGTGTTCTTGAGCTGGTGCGATGAACTGCTAGGGTGAGTTCCGTCGCCTCTCTTTCTCTCTCTGCTAGGGTTCTGCCAGATCTCTCGATGTTCTCGGGGTGTCTCCCTTTCTTCTGGGTGTCCCCCTTCCTTTGTGGAGGCTAGCTCTATTTATAGAGGCCCTGGGCCTCTCCCCGAATAATTGAGCGGGAAGGGCTCCAACAATTGGCCATTTTGAAGGGGAACATCTAGTACAAGTTATCCTGACCAAAGGTGGTCTTCGGCTGCCAAAAGCACTGGTAATGACGCCGTCTTGGGATCCATGGTGACCTCCATCCTGCCGTCCAGCTGGTCTTGGTCTCGTTGCACCAGAATTGCAACCTTTGCCTGATGCCTTGGCCTGTGCTTGCCCCCTTTGCACCAAAGGGGAAACAAGGACCCTGTGCAAGCCGGCGCCCGCCTGGCGCCTGCCTGGCCTTGATCGTCATGGCTTGTCTCATGGGATCCTCGCGAGGTACCCCTGCCTTGATCTCTCCGCCTCCTCGTGAGTTTGCCTGATGAGGCCGCTCTCTTGAGGAAGCTTCCTGTCGTCCGCCCCGCGAGGCTTGGCCCCTCGCGAGGGTCTTGAGCTCGAGCTGATGAAGATGGGCCGCGCTAGGCCCCCACTTGAGCCACGCCGCAGGCCGCAGGAAGGCAAGTCTGGGGACCCCCATTCCCAGAACGCCGACAGTAGCCCTCGGGCCCAAGGCGCGCGCGTGCTTGGCTTAGCAGAGAAACGAAGGGGCAAGCACGAAGCGCTGTGGGCCCTAACAGCCTGCGGCCTTGGGCACCGCGTGGCGGTTGATTGGACGTGGGTGTCTGCCTCCCATGACGCCTCAGCAACCGCATGACTTGACAAGTCCCTGCATGCAGAGAAACCGGTCATGATTACCTGCGATCGTGGTGCTCGACGGTTGGCCTCCTCGAGCTAGAAGTACGGTGCTGGGCGAGCCCATTCAGTCCATCCCTTTCCGTTACTCCTCCTCTTCTTCTTCCTCATCCTTGCTTCCTTTTGCACCAATGGCACCGATCCGCTGGTTTTCAGCTGAGGAGAAGGGAAAGGCCACCAGAGAGGGCCCTGACCCCCTCCCGCCGAAGAAGCGGCCAATCCTCTGTCACCGGGACGAAGGCGCCTAGAAGGTGGTGTCGAGGCCATGGTACGAGCGGCCGCCGCCTGCGTTTCCGCTACCCTTGTATGCCCGCGTCGTAGGCCCCAGGGGGGAGGGCATCGAGCAACACCGACAGCGTCGCCGTCGATGCCGGCGAGTCACGATGGTGCGCATCGTTCCCCCTGGAGTCCACACGGAGCACTCCTCTCGCGAGCTTGTGCTCCATGCCGCCATGCCTCCAACTTCGTGGATCCGCCTTCCTCCCTCCTTCGCCTTCGAGATGCCGCCGAGCGGAGCCCTAGAGCTCTGGCTGCAGCACGCCGACTGTGGCACCCCTGCAACCGGAGCGGAGGTCGCGGTCGTTGCTCCGGGAAAGGTCTTCCTTACCCAGGGCTAGGGTGAGATTGCCCAGGTCTGTCGCGCGGACGGCGCCTTGGTGATCCATCTTGAATACGACGGCGCCTCCTTGATGTTCTTCAAGGTCTTTGATGCAGAAGGACGCCGGCTGGAATGCTGCCCTAAGGGAAGCGGCAGTGGTGACGAACTGGCGAGGACCACCCCCGCCCGTTGGTCCTCCTGCATCTCCTTGGGCAGCAGCGGAGGGACTGAGGGCTTCTACGGCTCCCCCAAATTCCTCGCGACCCCGGAGACGAGCGACGACAGCTACGAGCCTCCGAGCTCGCGCCGCGCTCGGAGTGGGGCAGCTGCATCGGGCCACCGACGCCACTGATCTAGATGGGATTGGCTCCGTAACCAGGCAGCCCACTGTTGATGATGGCATCGCTTGGGGAGGTGCTAGAAAGTAGCGTTCCTTAGGGTTAGCACCTTTTGTTCCCTACGAGGAATTAAAGCAACACCCCGCGGGGGTATGTAAGGCGTCTGCCGTGCCTTCTGTAAATACTATATCCTTAATATGAATTGGCATGAGGTGTCCGTTCTGTCCCGGCTAAGCTCCCCCTTTCTATCCCCACGAGGACTTGGCACTCTACGCTAACAGGTCCCAGTCCCCAGTCAAGCTTAAGCCGTCGCAGGTATGCCAGGTCATGATGCCGTGGTCAAGGCCAGGAGGTGAGCGGCCCGAGGTCCGGTAAGAGCCCCCGAGTCGCGATGCTCGGGAGGTCCCCTTTAGCGCTCAAGCAATCCTTGCTAGGCGAGAAAGGAAGGTAGCATCGCGGTGACAGAGTTGCACTGGGCGGGGATTTAGCGCTGCGTTGGTCTAGCTCTTGTGTCTGATGTAGTTCCTCGGAGAGGCGCCCGGCCTGAGAGGCGGTGGCCGAGGTACTGCTGGGTGAGGCCCTCGCGAGCTTCTTCCCACTCCCCCGCACTTTCCTTAATGCTCTACATCCTCAAGTCCCGGCCCTCGAGCGAGTTCAGCCGCCGCTGGTATGACAGGTCGCGATGCCGTGGGTCAAGGCCAGGGGGTGAGGGCTGGAGAGCCAGTAAGAGCCCATGAGTCACGATGCTCAGGTGCCCCCTTTTAACGTGCAAGCGGTCCGTGCCGAAGAGTGGGAGAAAGAGCTCACGATGCCCCCAATGCTGCTCCTGGAGTAGGTCCTGCACACCAATCATGAGGAGAAACAAGGCATGTCGTTACGGTCGCCGGCCAACCTATGGTCACTCCATGGGAGCGGTCAGGGTACTGAGGGCCTGGTGAGGTGGCGCCGTGCGGGGCTGCCACGGCCAGAGCTCGACCACTCAGGTTTATCAACGCTGCAGGGACGGACCCGTGCGCACGCGTCGTGCTAGAGCGAGCGGATCTCCAGATAGGCATCGATCGAGCAGGTGGTTAGGTCAGGTATGTTAAGTACATAGGAAATCCAATTTCAAGCAAGCGCAAGTAAAAGCAACCGCCGCTGGGTCGGGCCCGAGCGGCGTGGGGATGATGCAGCCCGAGGGGCGCCCCCAACAAGGTAAGTAAAGAGAATAAGCAAAATGGATACATGCCGCGGGGACAGACCCACGCGGCCTGGGAATGGTGCAGCCCTGTGGGCGCTCCAAGCTGAAAGTAGAACTCTGAAAGATGTCACCTGGCACTGTTGAAGATGAAGTGATGCTGAGGAAGTGAGCGATGCAAGACGTCGGCCCTCATGAGCCCCCAGGCCCAGGGGCCTCGGGAGGCTCCGGTGGCACGTGCAGGTCTCTGGGGGCCATCGCCACCTCCGCCAGGACCGCGTGATGCCTGCCCTTCTGAGACTCCAAAATGCTCCTCAACAGGCACTGATGTGCGGTGACCGCGCTCGGCAGGCCAAAGGGCATGCGAACATATCTGTGAGGTGGTCCCTCGCAGCGCCCTATGGCCGAAGGCCATATGCACTCCTGGGACGCAGCTCGGTTGAGCCCTGGTACGTCGAGACAGACGCGCAGTCCTCCATCCTCGCCTGGATGTGGGGCCACGACAGGTAAGAGGCGGCTGCCGCACATGACTCTAGACTCTTGTAGCTCATGGGTGTTCCTTGCGATGAACTCCTGAGAGTTTGGTCTCCTTTGGCTGTTACCTTCCTGAGGGAAGCATGCTTGAAAGCACACCTCCAAGTGGTGCCCGAGCGCCTCCCCTGCGGCCTTGGCAAGGTCGGCGGCTCTCTAAGAGAGAGCCCCCGAGCCCTGCGTGAGGAGGGCGCTAGGCGCACCTTCCTATGCGTGAGACAGTAGCGCTCCCTGATCGGGCGCGAATCCTGGCGCGATACCTCCGGAGGTGCCCGCCTCCTTGTGTCTCGGGCCAGGTGAGGTCTTCTTCTTCTTGAGGGTTGCCTCGGGTGGCCTCCCGCTCCCGTGATCTGGGTCTTCGAATGCTGCGGCTTGGAACGCACGCTCAAGCGAGCACACTGCGTCCCTTTCTTCACAAGGTACGGTGATGACTCCACCGCTTCCTGGCATCTTGAGGACATTGTAACCATGGTGAGTTCCTGCCATAAACTTGGCTAGGGCTGGGTACCCAAGGATGGCGTTGTATGGCAGGCGGATGTGAGCGACGTCGAAGTCGATGAGCTCGGTGCGGTAGTTGTTGCGTTGCCCGAAGGTGACCGGAAGGCGAACCTGCCCAATTGGAACAGTGGAACCATCGGTGACCCCTGAGAAAGGCTTGGTCGGCTGAAGCTGGTCGTATGGCACTTGGACATTGTCGAACGTCTCGACGGACAGGATGTTGAGTCCTGCTCCACCATCGATGAGGGTCCTGGTGACCTGCACATTGCTGATGACTGGGGAGCAAAGCATCGGGAGGACTCCGGCCATTGCCGCGCACTTGAGCTGGTCCGCGGAACTGAATGTGATCACGCACGCAGACCACCTGAGAGGGCGCGTGGCCTCAAGCTTGGGAAGGACTGCATTCACCTCGCGAGCAAACTGCTTGAAGATGCGATGTGAGGCTGGGGCCTGGGCGCCACCCAAGATGCAAGCAATTTCACGTGGCTCTTGGAAGCCCCCAGCCCCATCGTGTTGGTGTTCGTCTTCATTCCTCCTTGGTGGAGGCGGCAGAGGAGGGAGGCCCGCGTTGCCGTGCGGGTGGCCCTCATGAGGCTGGTCCCTCCAGCCTCCCTCGCGAGGATGGTCCTGCCAGCGGTCCTTGCGAGGGCGGTCACGCCATCCCTGGCGAAGGCCACGGTCTTCCCATCGTTCGCCGCCTCTTCCTCCTCCTCGGCCATAGCCCCTATCGTTGCGCTCTGGGCGTCGGCCGATTCGCCCATCTCGCACATCTCTAAGCTCTTGACATTCATTGGTGTTGTGGGTGTGGAGGTCGTGGTACACGTAGTACCGTCCGCCCTTGGATGACTCGGGCTGGTCCCTGCCTGGCTTGATGTCTGGTTCCGCTGCTAGCATGGCAGCCCCCTTGCGTTTCACGTCTTTGGCCTTGAGCTTCTTTTCTTCCCGGTTGGCTGCCGGGAGCTCGAGAAGGGAGAGACGCCCTTCCTCAGCCCTGGCGCACTTGGTCGCCAAGTTGAACAGCTCTAGGGATGTGCACAGGTCTTCATGGATTGCTAGCTCTTCCTTCATCTTGACGTTGCGCACACCGTCAGAGAAGGCTGAGATGATAGCTTCTTCAGTCACCTTGGGGATCTTGAGGCGAGCGTAGTTGAAGCGCTGGATGTACTTCTGCAGGGTTTCTCCCGGCTGTTGCTTGATGCGGTGCAGGTCGCTCACGGCCGGGGGCCGGTCGCGAGTGCCCTGGAAGTTGGCGATGAAGCGGGTGCGCATCTCGCTCCAGGAGGAGATCATGCCGGGAGCCAGGTGCGGGTGCCGTCCTTGAGCGCCATGGGGAACCAATTCGCCATGACCTTTTCGTCTCCGTTGGCGGCTACGATGCCCAGCTCATAGAGCTGCAGGAACTCCGCATGGTCCGTTGTGCCATCGTAGCGGGGAGGGAGGTCAGGCTTGAACTTGCCTGGCCATGTGACGCCGCACAGCTTGGGGGTGAAGGCGAGGCAGCCCACCGTGGCCACTGGCGCCCTTTGCTGGTGCTGGACTTGTTCTTGCAGGTCACCACGCGCCGCCACTGGGAGCAGCGCGGGGTTTCGTCATGGGGGCGCTGGGGCGCGATCTTGGCGTGCAGGCACGGGGAGCGCGCGAGCACCTTCCCGGGGTCGTGGGATCTCTTGGCAGCTCCCTTCTAGCTGCGCAGGCGCCGGACATGGAGGGTCCCGCCCTAGGGCTGCACGCCTTGGAGCCAAGGCACCTTCTTGGGGAGGAGGCGGCGGAGGTGCCTCTTGATCCTCGTCCCATGCACAGGATGGAGGGCGAAGCAGCGAGAGGGACCGCAAGGGGGAGCTCCCTGCGGCACTGACGAGCTCGGTGATGCGGGCGAGCTAGTCCTCGTAGAGGTCGTCGACGGGGCGATAGTGGAGGAGCTCCCGCGTCAAGAGCAGTGAGGCGTGTGCATCCATGGGTGTGCGACGGGCGTGGGACGACGAGCCAGCTGGAGTCAGCCACGGGGTGGCGGTGCGGCCATCCCGCCGCACCGAGGGATGCTGGGACGAGGCTTGCTGCTCGTTCCCCGCCGAGCTAGTGGCGGCATTGGCGGCGGGCGACGAGGAATGGCGTGGGGGGCCGCCGACGGGCGCTGTCTGGGCGATGCGAGTGGCACGAACAGCCCGACGCTCGGCGCGAGCCCGGCGAGCGTCAGCCATGGACATGACGGATGATCACACGCGAACAGCGGAAGAAACATTCCGGCGCACCCCTACCTGGCGCGCCAAATGTCGGATTTTGGGTTCCGGTAGACCCTTGAGGTTCGAACACTAGGGTGCGCGCGGAGATCTCTCCCCTACCTATCTACGTCCGATCCTCTCATGCGAACTAAGATGAAAATGATGAACGACACAAGAGACATGAGGTTTATACTGGTTCGGGCCACCGTTGTTGTGTAATACCCTACTCCAGTGTGTGGTGTGGTGGATTGCCTCAGGGGCTGATGATGAATAGTACAAGGGAAGAATATCCTCGCGGGAGGTGTTCTTGAGCTGGTGCGATGAACTGCTAGGGTGAGTTCCGTCACCTCTCTTTCTCTCTCTGCTAGGGTTCTGCCAGATCTCTCGATGTTCTCGGGGTGTCTCCCTTTCTTCTAGGTGTCCCCCCTTCCTTTGTGGAGGCTAGCTCTATTTATAGAGGCCCTGGGCCTCTCCCCGAATAATTGAGCGGGAAGGGCGCCAACAATTGGCCATTTTGAAGGGTAACATCTAGTACAAGTTATCCTGACCAAAGGTGGTCTTCGGCTGCCAAAAGCATTGGTGATGACGCCGTCTTGGGCTCCACGGTGACCTCCGTCCTGCCGTCCGACTGGTCTTGGTCTCGTTGCACCGGAATGGCAACCTTTGCCTGATGCCTTGGCCTGTGCTTGCCCCCTTTGCACCAAAGGGGAAACAAGGACCCTGTGCAAGTCAGCGCCCGCCTGGCGCCCGCATGGCCTTGATTGTCATGGCTTGCATCATGGGATCGTCGCGAGGTACCCCTGCCTTGATCTCTCCGCCTCCTCGCGAGTCTGCCTGATGAGGCCGCTCTCTTAAGGAAGCTTCCTATCATCCGCCCCGCGAGGCTTGGCCCCTCGTGAGGGTCTTGAGCTTGAGCTGATGAAGATGGGCCGTGCTGGGCCCCCACTTGAGCCATGCCGCAGGCCGTAGGCAGGCAAGTCTGGGGACCCCCGTTCCCAGAATGCTGACAAAAGGATCTGGGGTCAGCAGAGCGGCGGAGGAAGGAAGAGGCAACATCGTCATGATGGCTTGGGAGGCTGAGAGCTCCTGAGCTTTGGGGACCTCAGCAGCCGAGCCGGACGCCGGTGCCTTTTGTGCCAGCGGGGCCATGGGGGCTGCCTCCTCCAGAGGACGCTCATGCAAGTTTCGAGAGGACAATCTGGCCGGGGAAGCGTGAGCATCGCCACCATCCTTCCCTGCGGAGGAGGGTGCGGCCGCTGCAGGTGATTTGGTCCCGAGCAGCACCGCCGTGTCCTCCTTCCTCCTCTTCGCCACGGACGTCTTCCTGGTCAAGCAACCGAGGCGTCAGGAATCAGCAGCAGAAGTAGGAACAAGACAAGAAGAAGATCCTTATTGGTCCTCCGCGGTGTAGTCCCTCTACCTCCTGAGCTTGAAGCCTGAGAGCCTCCCAGCCAGAGGCGCGGGCGCAAGGGCTCTAGGTGCAGGAGAGCGGGCAACAGGCAAGTTGGAAGCAGCTTCAGGTAGCGACTGAACAGGGGCCTCGTCTCGGGATACCAGCGCTGACCTTCCTCTCGTCGGAGTCCTGACAGGAGACTTCCTCCGGGGATTGGCCTTGGACCTTGAGGAGCCCCCTGTAGTATGCAGCTCCTCCATTTCCAGGAGGACATCGGCCTCGTCATCATCATCATACAGGGTGCGGAGGATGTCGGCCTTGCGCAAGGGGGAGGTCTCCCCTGCCCCTTCGGGGGTCACCTCCGAGTCGTGCTCCTCCTCTCCCTCTTCTTCCTCCTCTCCCTCCTCGTGAGGCTCGCCGGAAGACAAGATCACCGGAGTTGTCACCACCGGGATGTTTGTGGGTGCAGGCGGCACGAGCCCACACTCGTTGAAGACAGGCAGAGCGGCAACAACCTTCGCCCCATCCGGGTAGAGGTACAAGGGAACAAGACCATTAGGCGGGTACCCTTGGTCATCCCTAACTAAGGAGCAAAGAGTTGAGTGCAATTCCTTGTCAGAAAGGGGCTCCAGGTGTAGGAGGAGGTCGTCCCCTTTGTCTCCAGGCTTCCACAGTGGGCACGGGCGCGCTTGGAGGGGAGCCACACGCTGCCCCATGAATTCTTTGGCGGTCATGGCCCTCGCCAGCTTCGCCGTTCTCGAGTCGCCGGGCTTCAGGTCGGCGGTCATCCTCTTCAGCACCTGTGTCGCTCGCGGGTCAGTGAGCTTCGCGCGAAGCCATCCCTCGTGGGACACAGGCATCTCCGTCGGCAGCACCAGCCGGGGGTGGACGCGCTTGGCGTCCATCAGGACCCACTTGCTCCTGAAACCCTCGGCCTTCTTCCCGGCCTTCAAAATGGCATTGGTCTTATTGGCCGCGAAGAAGCCAACACACCCTAAGCAGGGGCCCTCCTTAAGCCGAAGGAAGAAGAAGTGGCGCAGCAATGCCACGGACAGCATCACTCCGACGTATGCCTCGCAGTAGAAGGCGAAGATCGATAGGAGAAGGACAGACTTGGGATGAAGATGGAAGGCGTGGATCTTATAGTGACTGAGGACAGAGTAGAAGAAGTCGGAGAAGGAGGGAACAAACCCGGCGACGATGATACTTGTGAAGAAGGGGTAGAAAGTGCTGCCAGTGGCCTCAGGCTCGGCGGAACCAACCCGGAGCACTGTCTTCCTCTTCTTGTCACCCTCCACCGTCATCAAGCGCACGACGACAAGGTTCTTCTCCGACACGCTCGGCGTGTCGAGCGCGGGCTCGTACCAGGATGGCGAAGGAGTAGCCCGGGCTTTTTTGGGCGCCATCGATGGCAAGCTCGAAGGAGGATCTGGGTGGATCTGGAGTCTCTAGAAGCAAAGGGCAAGAAAGGGGATCTGGAGCAAAATGAAGGAAGGTAATGAAGGCAAATACAGCCCATGCTAGTCTTTTGTCAGTCGGGCAGTTGCCGAGGCAACATGGGGGAGCGGTGTTGGTGTGAAAACTGGCGGATCTCAGGTAGGGGGTCCCAGAATGTGCGTATGGTGTTGATGGTAACAGGAGACAGGGAACACAATGTTTACCCAGGTTCGGGCCCTCCCGATGGAGGTAAAACCCTATGTCCTACTAGATTAATATTGATGAGTATGGGGGTTACAAGAGTTGATCTACCACGAGATCGTAATGGCTAAAACCCTACAAGTCTAGCCTATCTGATTATGATTGTTTGTATGGACTAAGCCCTCCGGTTTAGATAGACACCGGAGGGGACTAGGGTTATACAAAGTCGGTTACAGAGAAAGGAATCTTCATATCCAAATGCCAAGCTTGCCATCCACGCCAAGGAGAGTCCCATCCAGACACAGGTGGGAGTCTTCAGTCTTGTATCTTCGTAGCCCATCAGTCCGGCACATGTCCAATAGGCCGGACGCCCGTGGACCCCTTAGTCCAGGACTCCCTTAGTAGCCCATGAACCAAGCTTCAATGACGAGGTGTCCGGCGCGCAGATTGTATTCGACATTGAAAGGCGGGTTCCTCCTCCGATCACTTCAAAACACCTAACTTAAAGAGCTGTATTCGGTCTTCCATTTAATGTCACACCCATCGGCTTCTGTGCCTCCACACCTTCTGCTCCACGCGTCGAGCGAATATGAGAGGTCAGGGGATTCCCCCCCCTATGACCACATAAGAATGCCTCTATTTAAGGGGAGTGGATCCCAGATCCATTGCATACCCCGCGGAAAAGTCCTCAGAGCTTGCTAGGAGGAACCACTCCAATATGGCTAGCGCCCCCAACTCTTCCTCCCGTCTCCATGGCTCTGAGAAAGGTGATTGGGAGAGATGTTCTGTATCTCACGGTCAGCTGACGAAGCTGCAAACACAGGGCTTTCTCTCCCCCCCCGCGCATCTAGTCCCTGTCTGAGCAGGATTGATGTCCTTTAACGACGGGATTCAGGCGGAGAGTTTCCCCAATCCGTCCAGGGGGAACGAGTGTGCTTTGTTCCCTAATTGCTAAGATGCATCGGATTTCCAATCCACCCATTCGTCCAAGGACTTCTGGAGTATTATGGCCTCCAACTGCACAATTCCACTCCTGCCTCCATCCTGCACATCGCGGGTTACGTTGCTCTATGTGAGCTATTCCGGGGTTGTGAGGCCCATTTTGAACTATGGAGGAAACTACTCTGCCTCGCCCCTTGTAATCAAGGGGGATCAATATTCGAAGTAGGGGGAGCCGAGGTATGGCGCATCACGGGGATCGGATACCTGTCCAGCACGCCGAAGAAGGCGTCCGAAGAGTGGCCTTCCGAATGGTTCTATATTGATGACGTCGCTCTTCCTGACCTAGTCCAGATAGGTCTGCCCGAATTTTTCAAGCGCTCCGTTGAAGAAACACCATAGCTGGCGCCCTCGGAGCATCGAGGAGGAGGACAGTGCGGAAGTCAGTCAGTTAATGGGCAGGATCAAGATGCTCGCCCAATCCAGATTATCCATAATTGAGGTAATGGTGATTTCTATAGCACGGGGGGTCCAACCACTCCAATACAGAGGGCTTCCCATGTGGCACTATAATGGAGAAGATGACACCTCACGCTGCGGTTAGAATGGTCCGAAAACCCCCGCCGCTTTGGCCAAAATATTGGACGAACTGTACAAAGGGGAGAAGGAGGAGTTCACTCGTCTCAAACGCCGAGATGGATTTTCCATGTATAGTCCCCCTAGCTGGGTGAGTTCCAATCCCACCATTTTACTCCTCTCCCTGAATCATTTTTAATGGATAGTAACCTATCCACTCGCAACAGGAATGGCGGAAGGCTACCGAGGGGATCCATAGCCCCGCCCCCTAGCCGGAGGGTCAGAACCGGGACCTTGACCCTAGATTCGAACAAGATCTGGACATATTTGTGGAGCTCGAGGATGGAGTATTCTATCAGACAAGCTATGATGGTACAGAAGTACCCATCATCGCCGATTATCCTGGCCTGCTCCCTGCTTCGCATGTAAGTAATTTAAGAGACACCTTCTTCAAAAGAGTTTCTTTATTATGCCTCACCCACCGCACTATTTTGTGTTCCAAAGGGGAGGCGCTTGACGTCACAACATGCACCAGAAGCATCTCCAAGGAGAGCGGCGCCCGTGCCGAGCACATCTTCGAAGAGAAAGGCAAACTATAATATGGCAGAACCTACATCAAAGAGGCAAGGCTTTCTTTAAAAAATACATCTCCTGATTGCCACATGAAATCGTGATGCCATTTGCCGCATTCTATCAGGAAAAGTGTCCATCAGACTATGTCCGGGGATCCTATCAGTCGTGCCTCCACTAGTCAGGTTCCAGGCCCTGCCTTAAGGAAGGGGGCTCACACGGGAGTGGCACCGAACTGTCCTTCCGCAGAGGATTCAGACGATATGTCTGTCACGAACTCTAAAGTGGAGAGTGATACGTCTCCAACGTATCTATAATTTTTGATTGTTCCATGCTATTATATATTCTGTTTTGGATGTTTAATGGGCTTATTTATACACTTTTTTATTATTTTTGGGACTAACCTATTAACCGGAGGCCCAGCCCAAATTGCTGTTTTTTGCCTATGCAGAAAAAGAATATCAAACGGAGTCCAAACGGCATGAAACCTTCGGGAGCGTGATTTTTGGAACAAACGTGATCCAGAGGACTTGGAGTGGACGTCAATCAATCAACGAGGAGGCCACGAGGCAGGGGGGCGCGCTTACCCCCCTAGGCACGCCCTCCACCCTCGTGGGCCCCTCGTTGCTCCACCGAGCTACTTCTTCCTCCTATATATACCTACATACCCTGAAAACATCCAGGAGCACCACGAAACCCTATTTCCAGAGCCGCAAACTTTTGTACCCAAGAGATCCCATCTTGGGTCCTTTTACAGAGCTCCGCTGGAGGGGGCATCGATCTCGGAGGGCCTCTACATCAACTCCATGGCCTTTCCGATGATGTGTGAGTAGTTTACCTCAGACCTTTGGGTCCATAGTTATTAGCTAGATGGCTTCTTCTCTCTCTTTGGATCTCAATACAAAGTTCTCCTCGATTCTCTTGGAGATCTATTTGATGTAATCTTCTTTTGCGGTCTGTTTGTCGAGATCCGATGAATTGTGGGTTTTGTGGTCAAGATTATCTATGAACAATATTTGAATCTTCTCTGAATTCTTTTATGTATGTTTGGTTATCTTTGCAAGTCTCTTCGAATTATCAGTTTGGTTTGGCCTACTAGATTGATCTTTCTTGCAATGGGAGAAGTGCTTAGCTTTGGGTTCAATCTTGCGGTGCTCGATCCCAGTGACAGTAGGGGAAACAACACGTATTGTATTGTTGCCACCGAGGATAAAAAGATGAGGTTTATATCATATTGCATGAGTTTATCCCTCTACATCATGTCATCTTGCTTAAAGCGTTACTCCGTTCTTATGAACTTAATACTCTAGATGAATGCTAGATAGCTGTCGATGTGTGGAGTAATAGTAGTAGATGCAGGCAGGAGTCGGTCTACTTGTCACGGAAGTGATGCCTATATACATGATCATGCCTAGATATTCTCATAATTATTCGTTTTTCTATCAATTGCTCGACAGTAATTTGTTCACCCACCGTAATACTTATGCTATCTTGAGAGAAGCCACTAGTGAAACCTATGGCCCCCGGGTCTATTTTCCATCATATTAATCTTCCATCAACAAGCTATTTGTATTACCTTTTATTTTGCAATCTTTACTTTTTATATTTATTATAAAAATACCAAAAATATTATCTTATCATATCTATCAGATCTCACTCTCGTAAGTGACTATGAAGGGATTGACAACCCCTTTATCGGGTTGGTTGCGAGGTTCTTATTTGTTTGTGTAGGTGCAAGGGACTTGAGCATGGCCTCCTACTGGATTGATACCTTGGTTATCAAAAACTGAGGGAAATACTTACGCTAGTTTTCTGCATCACCCTATCCTCTTCAAGGGAAAACAAACGCAGTGCTCAAGAGGTAGCAGAGAGCGCCATGAATCATCATCGTCGGAGGGCCGCTCTCCGTGACCCCGAATTTTCAAAGGAGGCATTCGATGCCTTCAGCTCGGCCGATGCGTACATCCGAGCTACTCGGGATGGGCTTGCCAGAGCCATGGACTAGCATCTAAAAGATATGCGGGTAAGTGTAGATTTAATAATCATACACCAGTGGCCCCTGAGACTTAAAGCATGTGATACAACTGATTTAAGGATCATTGTATAATCAGGCACTTATGGAGAAGAATAGCGTGTTGTCTCAAGAGCTGGAAAAATGTCAGACTCAACTAACTGCGGCTACCACCGAATTGGAAAAATCCATGGAGGCACCACCTGGTAATGTTTCTCCCCACCAGAAAGAAGTATAATCATATACCAGTTATATTAATGATGTTGTGTTTCTGCTGACAGAATCAGTAGAGCAACTAAGAGAGAAACTGAAGGACGCGCAGGCTGGTGAACAAGAGGCCAAAAGGCAACATGCGGCAGGCGAACGTGTGCTGACGCGGGTTAGGGATGAAAAGAACAAGCTGCAGGATTCCCATACCCAACTGGGCGAAGAACTAAAAGATATTTGAGCCCAGCTAGCTGACGCCGTCAAGGATAATAGGAGGCTACAAGGAGGCATATTTAGTATGCTTTTCAAACTTGCCTCCCTATAATTCGGCGAGGGCCAGAACTGACAGATTTATGTCTGCAGGTATGCTGACTGGCCATCCCGAGGAAGAAATGTCCGGATCTCAAGGTGACCTACTGCAAGAGCTCTCCCAGATGCATGAGCGAGTTCGGCAGGTAATGCGTAGTATTGCCAAGGCTTTATGGCCATCCGCCTCTCCTCCAGGAGATATGGCGGAGCTCGTGGAGCTGTTCAAAGGGGCACACCGGCGTATTTGAGTATGGAAGATATCAGCCTGCCGGGAAGGTGCGCGAGAGGCCTGGGCCATGGTAAAAACACGGTATACCAAGCTTGATCCGAATCATATGGCCCGATTCGTATCGCTAGGGTCAGATGGGAAAGAAATTCCCGTTAATTTTGTATATGACCAAGTAGAAGTAGCTGCCAAATATTCTCAACAGGATTTTAAGCTAGATAGCCTGTTAAACGGTATAGAGGAGGTAGTTTTTGAGTCCAAGTGACTATGTACATTCCTTGATATATTTGTTCCTAGCCGGATTGTAAAACGATTGTCATGGCCGACCTTTTCGCTTCGACCTCTGGACCCGAAGGTCCGGAGTGTTTCCAAATACTCGATCGGTAAAATAGACCAGGGTATGCATGGAAACCAGGCGTAGGGGTCATAGTTCCTTGAACAGACAAGTTGTATCCGGCTAGGTATGTTATATTACATTGTGATTGTAAGAAACATCTTCCAGAGAGAATAGTTCCATTAAGGGTTCCTTTCCCCGGGTGTGCATGCGTTAATATGCATGTCCAAACTGTGATTGAAAACATTGCAGTATAGGTAACTTCTGGGGGTTCATAGTGGAAGAAATGTAAAACATGTTTACTCCATCGACCCAATATTCCCTTAAGAACACTAGCTTTCGGCTTTACCCAGTCTGAGGTACACATCCGGATGACCCGGCAGTAACAATCGCAGAGGTGCTCCCTTTATGCCCTAGCCGAACTAACGGGAACGTAGGGCATGCATAAGCACAGGAGCCAGGCAACCCATCTTGGCCAAGACTAAAGTCATAATGATGCATAGAATGGCAAAGAAAAGGTACACATGAGGAAAAAACGCTGATGTGATGAGCTTGATGCTCGAAAAATAACAATAATAAGCTTCTGTGCAAGAAGCCCCTAGGTATAATGGGCGTACACATTTGAGAATGTGTACGCCATAGGTGTATGGTTTAGCCACACAAAAGCTTTAAGGCTAAAAAGGGCGAAAAGAGAGGATAAAAAATAATGTAATCAATAGGGAGAAGGAAACAAACGAAGGGTTCGGCGCCAGGCATAGAATCTTCGGAGTCTGGTCGCATTCCAGGGGTTCGGTTGTAGGCGGTTGTCTGATGCATCACGCAGGAGGTACGCTCCTCCAGTGAGAACTTCGTCAATGATGAAGGGACCCTCCCACTTGGGCTTGAGTTTGTCCTTTTTCTTCTCCAACAAGCGTAGAACAAGTTCGCCAACATTGTAAGTCTTGGCCCATACTTCTCTGCTTTGATATCTGCGGGCCTGCTGTTGATAAAATGCGGAATAGGTTTTTACAACTTCGCGCTCCTCCTCCAGGGCATCTAAGTTGTCCTGCCGATCAAGCTCGGCCTCTCTCTCTTTGTACATGCGCACTCGAGGTGAGTCATGAATAATGTCGCAGGGTAACACAACCTCTGGGCCATCCACCATGAAGAAAGGTGTATATCCGGTAGTGCGATTGGGTGTGGTCCGCATCCCCCAAAGTACGGAGTCGAGCTCCTCAACCCAGTGCTTGTCTGATTCTTTCAAAGACCGCACTAGTCTGGGTTTGATGCCGCTCATAATAAGACCATTGGCTCGTTCGATTTGACCGTTTGTTTGCGGATGATAGATGGAGGCATAATCGAGCTTAATGCTTAGATTAGCACACCAGGCTTTCACCTTATCGGCTATAAAATTGGAGCCGTTGTCGGCGATGACGCTGTGTGGGACACCGTAATGGTGCACAACACTGGATATAAAGTCTATCACTCGTCCGGCTTCGGCCGTTTTTACTGGTTTGGCCTCTATCCACTTAGTGAACTTATCTACCATGACTAACAGATATTTTTTTCTTATGGCTGCCTCCTTTAAGGGGTACAACCATGTCAAGCCCTCAGACCGCGAAAGGCCAGGTGATGGGGATTGTTTGTAGAGCAGTGGGTGGCATATGGCTTACGTTGGTGAAAAGCCGGCTTCCGACGCAACGTTGGACAAGGTTCTGTGCATCCGTCGCTTGATTACTTTCTCGAGCCACATGGTGAAACTCGAGCCCCTCGAACCGAGCCGACATTTTGAGAACGGCGTTATGGTATGCTGCCATCTTCGGATCCTTGGCATCGAAATCTCCATTTATTTGACATATCACGAGGTTCGAGTCCCCGCGCACTTCCAGGCATTGTATGCCCATGGAGACAGCCATCCGAAGACCATGCAATAAGGCCTCGTATTCAGCTGCATTGTTGGAGTCTGTGTATAATACTAGCAAAAGAGCCCGTGTGTTGCAACGGGAGAGAAAACATAACACATGCTCTTAACTCAACAACCATCACTCAAAGACCACAATAGGTCCATCTCCTTTACTTTTGCGAGGCATCATATTTGTGTTGCCCCTTATCCTCCTTCTCACCCTCGCCGACGATGGCCTTGGTGTTCACACAAAACAACAAAAAACGTGTGTTGAATATGGTTAATCCTAAGGCGTCTCTCTCTCCCTCTCTCCTCCCTCTCCCTCTCTCTCCCTCTCTCTCTCTCTCACTTTCTCTCACTCTCACGATGAGAAATCTATTGTTTTCCCCTGCAACATTTTTCAGAGGTATGCATGTGTAGTTATCGATGTTTTCTTTTCTGTATATGGTTATAGTGGGGTGTATATTTGCAATCCGGATCGCCGCCGGTATGAAAAAAGGAATCTTGCGCTATAAATTATAAGTTTGCTTCCATAAAAATATTTTAAAAATATTTAACAGGTAAAATTAACATCATATTTAGATTCCACACATTTTTCTAATAAAATTTCATATATAATATGTTAAAATTGAAGTTACGGTTTAAAAGATATAGATAATTTAGAAAATCATTTGGTTTGACTCAAATATATTCCAAAAATATATTTAAAAATACTTAATAGGTAAAATTAATCTCATATTCATACTCTACATATTTTTCTAATCAAATTTCATATATAAAATGTTCAAATCGGAGTTGCGGTTTAAAAGATATGGATGATTTTAAAAAGCATTTGTTTGACTTAAATATGATCCGTGGATGAATTACCTAAAACATCAGGGGGGTTTCGAAAAATGTAAAATAATGGTTCGGATGTGGCTTAAATCCGGATGGCGGGTTGATTTCAAGAAAAGATAGGGACTTTTGTGTAAAATACGAAAATAACGATTCGTTTTAACTTAAAACGAGACTCTAGGTTGAATTCTCTGAAATAAAGGAACTTTTCTGAAAAATGCCATGACAGACGAAAGAAACCCAATTAATTTATTATGTGTGTATAATATTTGGAGTACATACTGAACTGTATCTCCAATGGGGGATGTTAGGACAACGCCCGACCCTAAGCCCGCCAGCATTTTGGAACCATCGAAGTGCATGACCCAGTTGGAATATGTGCCGTACTCTTTTGGGAGTTCGGTTTCTGTCCATTCGGCGATGAAGTCTACCAGTAGTTGGGATTTGAGGGCCCGGCGCGGCTTATATGTTATATCGAATGGAAGGAGCTCAATGGCCCACTTGGCAATCCAGCCCGTGGCATCGCGATTGTTTATTATGTCATTCAGTGGAACTTCGGAAGCCACCGTGATCAAGCACTCTTGGAAATAGCGCCGTAGCTTCTGGGATGCCATGAAGACCGCATATGCTATCTTTTGATAATGAGGGTACCGGGATTTGCATGGAGTTAGGATAGTGTATACATAGTATACCGGCTTCTGGAGCGGGAATCTGTGTTCGTCCTCCTCTCATTCGATGATGAGTACTACGCTCACCACCTGGTGTGTTGCAGATATGTATAATAACATTGGTTCGCTGATGCTTGGCGCGACTAGGATTGGGTTGCTTGCTAAAAGAGCCATTATTTCTTCCAATCCGGCCATTGCTGCATCTGTCCACTCGAAGTGATTGGTGCGTCAGAGAAGTCGATGAAGTGGCAATGCTTTTTCTCCTAGTCTGGAGATAAAGCAGCTAAAAGCTGCCACGCATCCAGCTAGTGTTTGGACCTGTTTAAGGTCTGTTGGTGTAGCCAATTGTGATAAATCTCGGTTTTTGGCTGGATTTTCCTCGATTCCTCTACTGGAAACAATGAAGCCCAGTAGTTTTCCAGAGGGGACGCCGAAAACACATTTTTCCGGATTGAGCTTAATGTCATATGTCCGGAGATTGTCGAATGTGAGACGTAAGTCATCTATTAATGACTCGACAAGCTTAGTCTTGATGACGACGTCATCCACATATGCTTCAACTATCTTATCGATTTGTTTCTCTGGGCATTTTTGAATCATGCATTGGTAGGTGGCGCTGGCGTTTTTGAGCCCAAAGGGCATAGTGTTGAAGCAGAAAGGCCCGTGTGGGGTAATAAATGTCGTTCCGGCTTGGTCAGATTCCTTCATTTTAATTTGATGGTATCAAGAATACGCGTCGAGGAAACATAGTGAGTCGTGTCCTGCAGTGGCATCAATAATTTGATCGATACAGGGGAGGGGGAATGGATCCTTAGGGAAAGTTTTGTTGAGTTTTTTGAAATCGACGCACAAGCGCCAGGATTTATCCTTCTTTGGCACCATCACCAGGTTTGCTACCCAGTTCGGATGTTTTATTTCTCTGATGAATCCGACCTCAATTAGCTTGGCTAGCTCCTCCCCCATAGCTTGTCCTTTGGGTTCGGAAAAGCGCCACAGTGTTTGGTTAACCGGCTTGCATCCCTTCAATATATTGAGGTTGTGCTCAGCCAACCTGCGTGGGATTCCTGGCATATCAGAAGGGTGCCAGGTGAATATGTCCCAGTTCTCGCGTAGGAACTGTCGGTGTCAAAACCGGCGGATCTCGGGTAGAGGGTCCCGAACTGTGTGTCTAGGCCAGATGGTAACAGGAGGTAAGGGACACGAAGTTTTACCCAGGTTCGGGCCCTCTTGATGGAGGTAAAACCCTACGTCCTGCTTGATTAATATTGATGATATAGGTGTTACAAGAGTAGATCTACCACGAGATCAGAGAGGCTAAACCCTAGAAGCTAGCCTATGGTATGATTGTATGTTGTGATTGTTGTCCTACGGACTAAAACCCTTCGGTTTATATAGACACCAGAGAGGGTTAGGGTTACACAAGGTCGGTTACAAAGGAGGAGATATCCATATACGTATTGCCTAGCTTGCCTTCCACGCCAAGTAGAGTCCCATCCGGACACGAGACAAAGTCTTCAATCTTGTATGTTCATAGTCTAACAGTCCGGCCAATGGAGATAGTTCGGCTGTCCGGAGACCCCCTAATCCAGGACTCCCTTAGTAGCCCCTGAACCAGGCTTCAATGAAGATGAGTCCGGCGCGCAGTTGTCTTCGACATTGCAAGTCGGGTTCCTTCTCCGAATACGTCTCAGAAGAATTTGAATACGAGGATAGTGTCCGACCCTGCAAAATAAGTTCCACATTCCACCGTAGAGAGAATAATGTCTTCGCAGATCTAATTCGCTAGCTTGTTTTGGCAACACGACGTTACATCATGGCCTGGTATTTATTCGAACCGTTTCTTTTAACCAGCCCCGCACATAACGCGAGGCAGTTTTTCGACACGTCTTGTCAAAGCAGAGATCGTGTCCCCTTATTACGGAATTCTCATCAATACGGGCATGGGTAACCCAACCGCGCCATCAATTACGGCGCTTGGCGGATAAGCGAGTTTTACCAGGCAAGTGGGGACGCTTAGTTTTGTCCGCCCATATAAAGGGATAAGGATTCACCTTTCTATCCACGCCTTCTTCCTCCTCTGCTCATCTGCTCCCACACACTCGAGCTCTAGCGCCCAAGCTCTCACTTCCATCTCAACCTTCTCCAACCATGTTCGGAGCAGGAGGCAAGTGGATGGTCTCCTCCGTCATGGAGGGAGACGTCAAGAAACTAAGGAGAGCCGGATACCTGCCCGACGACATTGCGCACCGGCTCCCAGATGAGGGGCAACTCATCCCCACCCCCAGGCCCCATGAGAGGGTTGTATTCCTCACCCATTTCTTCCGTGGACTGGGATTCCCTCTCCATCCCTTCATCCGGGGGCTCATGTTCTATTACGGCCTAGATTTCCACGATCTGGCCCCGAACTTCATCCTCAACATCTCAGCGTTTATCGTCGTGTGCGAGGGCCTTACTCCGCGTCAAGCCCCACTTCGGCCTATGGCTGAAGACCTTCAACGTCAAGCCGAAGGTGGTGGGCGGCCGCCAGGCGGAGTGCGGAGGCGCCATGGTGGGCAAGATGCCTAACATAACATGGCTCGAGGGCTCCTTTGTGGAAACCATAAAGGGGTGGCAATCGGGGTGGTTTTATATCACCGAGCCACAGGACCCCGCATGGGTAGCGGCCCCTGAGTTCCGATCTGGCACCCCCATGCGGCTCACCTCCTAGAAGGAGAAGGGCCTGTCCTGGGGTAATTCAAAACAACTGACCGGACTCCAGACATGTATTCAAAACATGGTGGAAAAGAAGCTCAAGCTCGTCAACATAGTCCAGGTCATGCTCATCCGCCGGATACTCCCGTGCCAACAACAGGAGTTTACCCTGTGGGAGTTCAATCCGGTGCAGCACCGAACTCTGAATAGGCTCTTCAATACGACTCATGAAGATGCCTGGAGGGTGCTGTTCAAGAGCGTCGAGGTCCCTCCCCCCATCACCGAGGATCGCGGATTCATCGTGAAGCGCCATGCCAGTGCTGTGAGTTGTTTTACCTTTCATAGGATACTTATTTTTATATAGTTTGACTCTATGTGGGATCTAAACTCCCGTGCCTTTGATAGGATTGGCAGAAGATGGCCGGACCGACTCCCTTGCCCGAAGGCCCTGCAGTTGCCCTTCTGGCGAAGATGTTGACTCCGGCCCCTTATATGGTGTCGGAGAAGACCAAGAAGGCCAAGGGAGCTCGAAAGAGTTCCCGACGCTAGGCGTCGTCGGACTCACCATCCGATGACTCTGCGGCACACTCTTCCCCCGAAGACGAGGAAGAGGAAGAAGAGGCTCCCCCACCGACTGGGGGAGACAAGAAAAGGAAGGCCGCCCCGACTAGGGAGGATGGAGGGTCTAAGAAGGGAAGGACTCTCCTTCCGGACAGCTCCACTGCCGCCGACGAAAGTGAAGACGAGTGGTTGCCCAGGGCCAAGCCCCAAGGGAGATCGTAAGTATTCGGATACCAAAGTAACCCATAGGATTCCTTTGTCGCATTGCTTTCCCTAACGCCGGACTCAATTGTGCAGGCCGCCCCGAGCCAATATCGAGGTATCCTCAGACGGCTCCCTGGGCTCGTCGGACATAGATAGCGATCTAGTCCCGACTGCCACCTCCCCTCATCCTGCTGATGACGCTGAGGTGTTGTCCCAAGAAGCACCAGATCGAGGGGAGACAATCCCGGAGGTGCCTCAAGGCGACCTTCCGGACTTCGGGAGCAGTGGGGACGGGGCCCCTGAGAGCTCCGAGTTCGGCCCTCAGCCGAACAGCATGCCGGAACCTCCAGCGGTTCCGGGCTTGGGCAGGCTGTCTCCTTCTAAGAGGGGTGAGACGCCCATGCCAGCGACCTCTGTCCATCTAGAGGTGCCGGACAATCTGTTGGAAGCGCTTCGCAGCGCTTCCATCGAGGAGGAGCACCGCACTATCATGAGTGCGGTGATCCAGAAGGTTCAGTCCGCTAAGAGCGGATTGACTGAAGCCTGTACTAGCCTTCTAACAGGCTTCGAGGTATGTGCTTTTGTTAAAATGTAGTAGGAATATTACCGCATAGACAGTAGCCCCTGATGCTTTGTTCGGTGTTCACAAAGAAAAGCCGAACAGAGGATCAAATAATATCGCAGGAGTCTAATATAAGTATGTCAATATGCATATGCAGGCTTCGCTGTTGGCGTCCGCCGCACTAACTGTGGAGGTAGCTGTACTAAAGCAGGACCTCGATGGGTCCAAGAAAGAGCTCGGCCTTGTCAAGAGGTAGCTCGAGGAGAACGAGGGTAAGTAACACCCCGTCTATAGATATATGTATATAAAGAGGACACGATTGCAAAATGATAGGATCATTGTATGTTTTGCCAGGGGCCACGACCGAGGTGGCGATCCTGAAGCAAGCGCTGACCAAGGCCGAAGATACAGCGACCAAGGAGCGCACCGAGCGAGAGAGGCACGAGGCTCGGGTGGGCGAGGTGCAACAAGAGCTCGAGGCTCTCGTGACGAAGCACGAGGCATTGGAGCTTGACTTGAAGACACGAGAGTTTGAGCTTGCCGCGACCCGTGAGAGCGCGAAGAGTGCCAAGGCCGAGGCCCAGAAGGCCCTTCAGGAGATCAACGCGATGAACAAGATAGCGGCGGGTAAGGCTTTCTATATGAAAAGCAAGCATGTAAAGGTGAATTACTGATTACTTACCCGAATTCGGAGCTCTTTAGGAGCATTCGCAGATTTGCCCCGTAGTGTGTCCGATGCCGCACAATTCTACCAGGCCGAGGACGGAAGCTCGACAGAGAAGCTGTTCTCGTCTCAGTATGCTGAGGCCGAACATCCGGTGCCAATGAGCGACTAGCTGAAGCAGATGGCCGAGCTACATAAGGCGGGCGATCAGGCCATGAAGGGCTTCATAGTCCGGTTGTGGCCTGGCGACGCCCTTCCGAACAGCTTATTCGGCCTGGTGAGGTGGCTTGTGGATGCCTGCCCATGGCTGGAGGTCATCAAGCGATCTGTCTGCATTGAAGGTGCACGCCGGCCTTTCGCCCATGTAAAAATGCAGTGGGTCAAGCTAGACGCCGTGAAGCTGATCACGGAGGGGCCGCCGGAGGGCAAGGAGCACCGCCACCCCGAGATGTACTACGAGGGTGTTCTGCCGGGTGCCCGTCTTATTGTGGATGAGTGTTAACAAAATGTAATATTTGAATAAGACTTGCTCGTTTGGTCCTATATGTATGGAAACTTGTATCGTATTCGCTAAGCAATGCTTGTTAGAATTTAAAATATTACCTTCTGTTTGGCTGTTTATCCAATCTGAGAGATGGCTAGTCCTCGGCTTCTGCCCCCATGCTTGAAGCTGCTGCTGCTCTTTCTTCAGGCTATTTGCCGTGGCCATAAGCCTGCGCTTGAAGCGCTCTTGTTCGACGGGATCCTCTGGTACGGCGAATTCATCGTCGCCGAGGCTTGCCTCGTCTTCGGAGGGGGGCATGTAATTGTCATCCTCCTCCTCTCCGCCAGCCGCTCTCTCAGGAGAGCTGGCTCCTTCATCCTCCTGCTCTAAATCTTGCTAGAGGGGATTGTTGTTGTCTTTGGCGCTATCCGGAGTGTTATTATCTCCTGTGCCGGTATCACCACTTTTGCTTTGGCGGGACTTAGAGCGGCGCCGCTGACGTTGGCGCTTGGGTTGCTTCTTGGAGGGGTCATCCTCCGCTATCTTGTCACCATTGCCTTCATTGGGTGTATCCACCATGTATAAGTCATACGACGAGGTGACTTTCCAGTGCCCTATAGGTGTTGGTTCATGTTCGTCTCCTACATCGTCATCCATACCGTCGATGTCTTTGGAGTCGAAGTCGAGCATGTCGGTTAAATCATCGACAGTGGCTACAAAGTGGGTGGTGGGTGGGCGTCAAATTTCTTCATCGTCCGCATCCCAATCCTGTTGGCCACAATCCGGCCAGGGCTCTCCTGACAAAGAGAGAGACCTTAGTGAATTCAGAATGTCGCCAAAGGGCGAGTGCTGAAAGATATCCGCGGCAGTGAATTCCATGATCGGCGCCCAATCGGTTTCGATTGGCAGGGGTGCGGATGGTTCGGGGTCCAGAAGAGAGTCTGGCACCTTGGAGTCACGAGCTGCGTAGAGGATTATGCCGGTGTTTGGCTCGATCACCGTCGAGACTGCAGCCCCTGAGGCGGTGTCTAGCCACCCGTCCTCGATTGGTGCAGCTGGCTCTGAGCTAAGGGTCGGAGCTGATGCGGGCGCGGCCTCTGGGGTACCGTCCGGTGGCAGAACTAGGTCGTACCCATCGCGACAGGGCGGCGTGCCCGGCTGTGGATCGAATCCGTCGAAGATCAAGTCCCCACGGATGTTGGCCGTGTAATTCAAACTTCCAAATCTGACCTGATGGCTCGGGGCGTAGCCTTCAATCTGCTCCAGATGGCCAAGAGAATTAGCCCGCAGTGCAAAGCCGCTGTCAGGACCCCGACTCGATGTCACATCGATCTAGCTGGTAACACCTCATATCACTTTGCGGCCTCACGCACGGTATCCCCACGGGTGTCGCCTTACCTTTTCCCGGGACCGTTTGCGCCTTTTGGCTCACGTATATGATAGTGTCGCTAGCATCCATATGATAAAGAGCCCGGGCTGACATGACTAGTCGTAAACCCAAAGTGGCACAGACTTACAGGGACAGGCATCCATGACCCAGCTTCGAACGTGTCGGTCATCAGCAAGTGGGTCCGGGCTGTAGCACTGGGCTAGCAGGACTCCGGTAAACCGGGCTGTAGCGGGCTAACAGGACTTCGGTACTCAAAGCGTGACATTTCCCCGAAGGGACAGACACAGGAACGAAGAAGGACACATGCCGGCCAGCCTAAGTGTTCCAGAGCAGTAGCAAGCTACCATGGCTCAGCGGTAACACTAGGAGACATTTCCCGGTAAGAGAGGCTACTAAAGATAAACAACTAGATAGTCAGATCCCACACATACCAAGCATTTCAATCATACACACAATATGCTCGATATGTGCAAATACAACGAAGCATCACAACATGACTCTATGACACAAGTACTTTATTTAAGGCTCAGGGAGCCATACATATCATACACACAGGTACGGGTCTCACGACCCAACATACAAGTCATACAGTCATACAAGCCAACAGCGGAAGTAACTTGTCTGAGTACAGACAACTAGTAAAATAGAAGAGGCTTGGAAAGCCTAGCTATACTACGTGGTCCATCACAAGCTCAGGGTCACCACCTGGGTCTTTAGCCTACTCGTTGATGTCAACGTCTACATAGAACCCATCAGAAGGGGTTGCAGCGTCTTCTGTAAAAATGTAGATTATAGCAACATGAGTACAAAGGTACTCAGCAAGACTTACATCAGATCCTACATACATGCAGAGTATCAAGAAGGGTTGGTGGAGTTATTGCAGCAAGCTAGCTTTGACTCTTGGCTAGACTATCCTACGATACTCCAACTTGAAATGTTTTGCGCACACGAGTCCACTACTCACCACTTCAATACACTACCGAGGATCCACCTCCGTCTTCCTACGGAAGAGCCATCCTCGGCACTCACACTTATCTTGAGGCTTTTAGTAGTTTCCATTTACTTGTCTATGAACTGTATAGGCAACCAAGTAGTCCTTTACCGCGGACGCGGCTATTCGAATAGATCATGTTAACCCTGCAGGGGTGTACTCCTTCATACACGCTCTCACCACTTATCGTCGTTTACACGACATGTACTCGGCAACCTTCAAGCGGAAGCCCAACGTGGGTGTCGGCCACGACCTACCTAATCACCTAAGCCTCCAGTCCAGGTTTATCGCCTATTCAGGTTCCATCCGCAGGGAGTCCGGCCGAGGTTTCCCATACGGCCCCGAACGATGTGAACAGGGTTCCCGGGATACCTAACGGGTATTCGGTACACCGTGCCACGTACCTACCGCATCACAGCCCACCCCTACGGTCAGCGCTGTCCACGGCCTCCAGTAGGCTACAAACACCAGAAACTACTTGCAACTCCTGGACGGAGAACTAGGGTGAATAAGAAGTCGAGAGGGTCCATTGGTTTCGGGCCCAATGCATGGTAGTAGCTGATTCTTAAATCACACATACAGATCTCAGTGCTTAAGGTCGGCTTCAATGAAACAACCCACCATGTACTCCTACATGGCCTCTCATCGATACCTTTACCAAATCGTGTTCACCACACCACTCTCATTACCGACATAATCATTTCACTCTAGCCCATCACCCAGATGAACCAGACCTGACACGACTCTAAGCATAGCAGGCATAGCAAGGTAGGAACAACACATACATATGGCTCAATCAACTCCTACACATGCTAGTGGGTTTCATCTAGTTACTGTGGCAATGACAGGTCATGCAGAGGAAATGGGTTCAACTACCGTAGCACACAGCAGTTTGAATCGCGTTGTCTTAATGCAGTAAAAGAGAGCAGGAGCGAGAACATGGGATTGTATCGATATGATCAAATGGTTGGTTGCTTGCCTGATGGTTCGATGCTCGGATATGATTCTTCGTTAGGGTAATCACGGTACTCCTCGGAGACAGAACCTGTCGCAAAGGACATCGGTACACAAGCATCACCAAACAATGTGCAACAATATGATGCATGCATGAAACATGGCAATATGAGTGTGTTGGGCTAATGCAACTAAAACCAGAGGGGTTTGAACAAATTTGAATCAAAGATTCAAATTTCAAACTCAAACATGGCCTTTTAAAGTGCTTTTTCTTCTTCTGCTTAAAACATCAATTTAACTTGTTTGATCATGCATGAAAATAGTACAGATGGATAGATTGGATTTTTCTGATCATTTTTCATATATAATTTGTCCAATTTGGAGTTACAGAATAAAAGTTATGAATTTTTGAAGTTTAATTAATATTCTGGAATTTCCTGATTTAATTTAAATCCAGAAAATCAATTACTGCGTCAGCCTGACGTCAGTGTGACGTCAGCAGGTCAACTGCGGCTGGCTGAAGTCAAACCTGACGTGTGGGGCCCACACGTCAGTGACAGGGGGGGTTAACCAGGTTTAAATTAATCCTAATTACTAATTAGTGGCGCTGGGGCCCACTGTCAGTGTCAGGGGGGGTTGACTAACAGTAGTTAGCGCTAACCTAACCACCTGGCCGACAGGGCCCACGCGTCAGTGACCCTGGGGGGTCAAACCCCAGGTCGGACAAGTCAAACCCCACCGGCGACATGACGCCGGCGAGGTCCGAGACGGCGGCGAGAGTGCTTTTTGCCATTCCGGCAACCAAATGGACGGCGGAAGGCATCTACGTGTTGCTGAGGTTGAGCCGCGGCTATTGGTGGTGGTGGTTGGGCTCGGGGTGGCCGGAGTTGACGGCGGCGAGCTCGGCTGCGGCGGCCGGAGTTCGGGTGCGGTCGGGATCAGTGTTGTAGGGCGTTAGGGGAGGTGTTGGTGCGTGCTACGTGCTCCTGGTGATGTGTGGAGCACGATGGTGTGCTCGGTTGGGCGCTACGGCGACCGTGGCCACGACGGCGACATCGTCGGCGGCGTGGAGCTCTCGGCCGAGGTGGGGCTAGGGCCTAGAGGTCGGGAGAGACCAGGGGAGAAGGGGGAAACGCTCCGGGGGCTCACCGCGGTTGCAGTGGGCGTCGAAGCGGGCTCGGGGACGCGCTGGAGACGGCGAATTCGACGGCGACGGTGGTCGGAGCCCGAAGAGGGGAACGGCGACGTGGCGGCGATGCAGGGCTTCCGGGGAGCTGTGGAGCGGTGGGGAGGAAGAGGGAGTTGTGGCGGAGCTTCTGAGCTAGTCGGGGGAGCGAGGGGTGGCCGGAGACGACTGCTACGGCGAACGGTGGCGACGGTGGTGTTCGGCCGTGTGAGAGAGAGAGCGAGGGAGAGGAAGGAGAGAGCCGGGGAGAGTGAGAGAGAGCAGGGGGAGAGGCGTGGCGTCGTCCAGGGCATCGAGCGAGGAGGGGAGGCCAGGCAAGCAGGCGAGCAGGTGGCGTGGCGCGGTGGCGCGCGCGCGCGCCGGCCACACTCCCCTCCCTCTGTCTGGACGAAGACGACAGAGGAGGGAGGTGGGCTGGGCTGGCTGGGCCAGCCAGCTGGCTGGGCCGCACAGTGGAGGAGCCCAGGTAGGTTTTCCCCCTTTTCTTTCTGTTTTCTGTTTTATTTAATATATCTGCAACTTTGTTGAATTAAATAAAATACCTAGGCAACTTCAAAAATCACCAAACTATTTCTGGCCCATAGTTGGATTATTTCCAACATGAAACATTTTAGTTTGGAGATATTTGAGCATTTAAATATTTTATATTATTTTAAATGCCCAAATTCAAATATCTATGATTTAATTCAAAAACCCTAGGATGGCCTAGGAAAATGTGCACCATTTTTGGCAGAGGTTCTGAACCAAGACAAAAATGATGGGCATTTTAGAAGGGCATTTCAGGTTCATTGAAAAATTATTTTAGTAACCCTAGTTGGTTTCAGAGGGGACTGGGGGTTCTGTCATCCCCATTTCAAGTTTCTGATGAATGAGTAAACATGATGCAACACTCTAATGCATGACTAGCTAGGGTGTGACAACTCACCCCCACTCAAAAGAATCTCGTCCCGAGATTTGGGTTCCTCCGGGAAGAAGGCGGGATACTCGAGTCGAAGACGATCCTCCCTTTCCCAAGTTGCTTCATCCTCAGAATGATGCGACCATTGAACCTTGAGAAACTTGATATTATGACGTCGCGTGGTACGTTCGGCTTGATCGAGGATACGAATGGGGTACTCTCGATATGTAAGATCATCTTGGAGATCAAGCGTTTCGTGGTCCACTTCACGGATAGGATCCGAGAAGCAACGCCTGAGTTGAGAAACGTGGAAGACATCGTGAACTCTGGAGAGATGCGGAGGTAGTTCCAACTGGTAGGCAACTTCTCCTCGTTTGGCAAGAATGCGAAAAGGTCCAATGTAACGAGGAGCCAATTTGCCTTTGATACCGAAACGATGGGTTCCCTTCAGAGGGGTGACCCGAAGATAAGCCTTCTCGTCAACCTCGAAAGTCATAGCCCTATGTTTTCGGTCATATTGACTCTTTTGACGAGATTGGGCTGTTTTCAACTTTTCACGAACGATACGAACTTGATCTTCTGCTTCCTGAATCATGTCCGGGCCAAAGAATTGTCTTTCCCCGGTCTCTGACCAGTTAAGGGGTGTTCGACATCGTCGTCCATAGAGAACTTCAAAAGGGGCTTTACCCAAGCTAGATTGATAGCTGTTGTTGTAAGCGAATTCGGCAAATGGAAGGCACTTCTCCCAGTCCATTCCGAATGAAATGACAGAGGCTCGAAGCATGTCTTCTAGAATTTGGTTGACGCGTTCCACTTGACCACTTGACTGAGGGTGGAAAGCGGTGCTAAAGGAGAGACGGGTTCCCATAGCATTTTGGAAACTTTCCCAAAATCGAGAGGTGAAAAGACTTCCTCGATCCGAATTGATTTCCAAAGGAACACCATGGAGGGACACTATTCGGGAGATGTATAAGTCTGCCAGCTGACTAGCGGTTATACTCTCTCGAACAGGTAAGAAATGAGCTACTTTGGAAAGACGATCGACCACGACGAAAATAGCATTATTCCCTCTCTTGGTCCTGGGAAAACCGGTAATAAAATCCATACTAATTTTATCCCATTTCCATTCAGGAATAGCTAAGGGTTGAAGGGTGCCAGCAGGCCGTTGATGCTCTGCTTTTACACGACGACAGACGTCGCAATTAGCAATATACTGAGCGATTTCTCTCTTCATCCTAGTCCACCAGAACCTCTGGCGTAGGTCCTGATACATTTTAGTACTACCGGGATGAATGGTGAGAGGAGATTCATGAGCTTCCTTAAGGATTAAACGCCTTAGGTTGCGCACTTTGGGAACCACTAGTCGATCCCCGAAGTATACTACCCCTTGATCATCAATGGAGAAACAATTCGCAATTCCTTTCTGAATGTTTCTCTTGATGCGGGAGATTCCCGGATCTACCTTCTGTGCTTTGATAATTTGATCCGTAAGGGTAGGTTTTGCCACCAAGGTGGAAAGAGAACCTTGAGGTATAATGTGAAGGTTAAGCTTCCGAAATTCCTCATGGAGAAGCGGTTGACTTTGTTGTAACATCAGGTTGTTACAATAGGATTTACGACTTAGCGCATCAGCCATGACGTTGGCTTTCCCTGGGGTGTAGGTTATTCCTAAGTCGAAGTCTGTGATCAATTCAACCCAACGTCTCTGCCTGAGATTCAAATCCGGTTGGGTGAAAATGTACTTCAGGCTTTGGTGATCAGTGAATATTTCGCAACGATTACCGAGGAGGTAATGTCGCCAGGTCTTAAGTGCATAGACTACGGCTGCAAGCTCTAGATCATGAGTAGGATAATTCTCCTCATGTGGGTGTAATTGCCGTGAAGCGTAAGCAATTACGTGTCGATCTTGCATGAGAATGCAACCTAGCCCTTGTCGCGAGGCGTCGCAGTAGATAACAAAGTCCTTGGAGAAGTCTGGCGGTACTAGCACGGGAGCAGAGGTCAGGCGTCTTTTCAGTTCCTGAAAGCTGTGCTCACATTGTGGAGTCCATTCGAACTTCTTATCTTTCTTGAGGAGTTCGGTTAGAGGTTTAGCAACTTTGGAGAAGTTCTCGACAAAGCGACGGCAATAGCTCGCTAAGCCTAGAAAACTCCGAACTTGCTTGACCGATTCGGGTGGAGTCCAATTAAGGACGGCTTGAACTCGCTCAGGGTTGACAGCAATACCTTTACCAGATATTACATGACCCAGATAGGTCACTTCTGGCAACCAGAATTCACATTTAGAAAATTTGGCATAAAGGCGATGCTCTCGAAGTTTCTTCAACACTAGCCTTAAATGTTCGGCATGTTCTTCCTCGTTCTTGGAGTAGATGAGTATATCATCGAGATAAACTACGACGAATTTATCCAAATACTCCATGAAGATTGAGTTCATTAACCGAGAAAAGGTGGCTGGAGCGTTGGTTAATCCGAAGGACATGACGGTGTACTCGTATTGGCCATAACGAGTAACAAAGGCCGTTTTAGGAATGTCCCCGTTTCTGATTTTGATTTGATGGTAACCCAACCTCAAATCCATCTTGGAGAAGACTGAGGATCCAGCGAGCTGATCATACAGATCGTTGATCCTGGGAAGTGGATATTTGTTCTTGATTGTGACCAAATTGACCGGTCGGTAATCTACAACCATCCGGTCCGTACCATCCTTCTTCTTGACGAATAGGACGGGGCAAGCCCACGGAGATGAGCTAGGTCGGATGAAACCCTTTTTCAAGGACTCATCAAGTTGTTTCTTAAGCTCGGCTAGTTCTAGGGGTGCCATCTTATAGGGTCTTCTAGCAATCGGAACGGTTCCTGGAATGAGGTCTATTACGAACTCAACATCCCTGTCAGGTGGAACACCTGGCAATTCCTCTGGAAAGACATCCGGGAAGTCACGGACTACCGGAACGTCCTCAAGGTCTGGCAACGGGCTGGCGTTAAGGGAATATAATTGTCGCTTGGCTATTCGGGTCAAGACATTGACTATCTTCCCCGAAGGATGGGTGAGTTGAACAGTCCTAGAGAAACAATCAATTTTGGCTTGATGAGCTGACATCCAGTCCATACCCAAAATGACATTAATATCTGAAGATTTAAGGGCTATCAAAGATGCAAGGAAAACAAGTCTGTCGACTTGGATTTCATTTCCATGGCTTACTCTAGAGGTTTGCCATTTGGATCCCGGAGTTTGAATTATCCATAGAGGTTGGCATATCACCGAATGCGACGTTATGCAAGCGAGCATAGTTTTCAGATATAAAAGAATGAGAGGCTCCTGTATCGAAAAGAACAGATGCCGGGTGGCAGTTAACAAGAAGCGTACCGAGAACGACGTTGGGGTCCTCTTGAGCTTCTTCGGCAGAGATACAGTTGACATGGCCACGTGAAGCGGTGACCGGTTTAGCATGAAACACCTTCCCTGTCGGCTTGCCACGGCCAACAGCTTTAGCAGATTGATTGGGGTTGGTCTGGGGACACTCACGCATATAGTGACCAGATTCCCCACACTTGAAACAAGTCACGGAACTGGTACGTGGAGGAGCATTATTGGTTGGACCTCCATAGGGCTTGGCTGGTGCAGACTGTTGAACAGGGCGAGGCGCCTGGAAGGATGGCCTCGGTGTGAACCTGGGTGGCAGGGCGGTGTTGGGTACCCACACGCGGCGCTTCTGAGGACCAGCACCCGGATGAGGAACCCATGTCACGTCCATGCTTGCGTGTTGCGTCATAGTCAGTCTGACCAGTTTCAGCACTGATGGCTTTGTTGACAAGTTTCGAAAAAGATGTGCACTCATGCAGACGGAGGTCGCGGCGAAGCTCAGGACTAAGGCCCTTACGGAACCTTGCTTGCTTCTTGGCGTCAGTAGACACTTCCTCAGTTGCATATCGTGCGAGATTACCAAACTCCCTGCTATAGACATCCACAGAAAGTCGGCCTTGGGTGAAATTGCAAAATTCTTCACGTTTACGGTCCATGAGACCCTCCGGAATGTGATGTTCACGGAAAGCCTCGCTGAACTCAGCCCAAGTAGTGACATGGCCCGCTGGGCGCATGGCTCCATAATTCTCCCACCATAGACTGGCAGGGCCTTCAAGATGATATGCAGCAAAGGTGACCTTGTCAGCCTCCGCTACCAGCGCGGAACGCAGCTTGTGAGAGATACTGCGAAGCCAGTCATCAGCGTCGAGAGGCTCGACGGAGTGGTGGAACGTGGGTGGATGCAATTTGATAAAATCACTGAGTGACACCACGTTAGCCCTCTGATGGTGTGCTGTATTCTGTTCAATACGCTCCAACAAACGGTTTGTCTCCCGCTTGTTTCTCTCAGCTTCCATCATAACTTCGGCTAGTGAAGGAGGATGAGGCAGATTTTCATTCCTGCCTTCACTGCCCTCGGCCTGCTCTTGGGAAGCAGGGTTAGCGCGCGTGTTGACCATCCTAGGTAAACAAGACAATGATTTAGTCAGAATGATAAAATTCCGACATAGGATACATAATGTAAGGAATAACTCGGAATGCAAGATGATCATCCGTATGACATGGTAGATACAGAAACTGCTTCTTTATTCCATCGTCATACACACCATACAGGGTTTAGTACAAGACCAAACAAAGTACTATTACGGTGAAAAGAGGATTACATCTCATCGGAGGCATTCCAAGCTCCTATACATTATTTTTCTACATCTCCGGAAAGAGTACAAACTAGGTCATATCCCACGAGTCACGCAGGACGATAGACGACACGGCTAGTGCGAACTAGTGATACTACCACTAATTCAGACCGATCCGTAGTAGTCCTCATAGAAGTCACCTCCATAGCCTGGAAGTTCAACATGATCATCCGGAAACAGACGGTCTCGCGGAGCTTGTGGACCATAGGGGCTAGGATGAGGCCTTGGACCAACAAACGGTGGCCTGCGGGGACCGCGAGGTGGGGTGATGCCTCCTACATCACGCCAAACCATCACGTCTGGCAGAGCAGATCTCACAGGATAGAGATCGCGCATATCTGAGAATCCAGCTTGCACTGCCGGTGCGAACCGAGTCAAAGTGGCCCAGTGGTCAGCACGGGTATTGAAGAGCTCTAACCTTAAGGCCCGATTTTCACGGTCCTTATCCTCGAGCATCTCAGCAGTGGTGCGAGTCCGTGAATCCTCCTGAGTGGAGTCAGCATAGATAGCCTGGAGATATCCTTGTGCTCCCGGAAGTGATCCTGGCATATACCGGAAGTCAGAGTCCCGAAATAGACCAGATCTGACTCGCATAATGGTCATCATAGAGTAGGCGGCGTCCTGCACAGCCATCTCAATAGTAACCCCGAGTCCATAGGAGCAGTGAAGAGGCTCGGTGGATCCAGGATAAGATGGAAATATCCTGACAGTGCAGAGATACTGGCTTTGATTGAAGTCCCGGAATTGCTCTTCGACCGTGTACTCGGGATACCAGCGGTATCCAGCCTCAGTCATTACCCTGACCAACTTGGCAGTATGGCCGGGTACATCTAGGCATCGAGTCAGGCGAACCACTTGATTTAGGTCGCGAGTGGCCATCTGAAAGCACAATCATAATGCAAGGGCATTAGAATTTCTAGCAAAATTTCGGCAGCATAACAGCTGTAAATGCTCAAAAAGGATTTTGAGACATTTGACAAAGGATTTCGTACACACTCAACATCATCATCTCAAAGTTCTGAAACCATTCTGGCAACATAATGTGGTAATAGAGCTGAACTAGGCTTGTATCCATCAAACTTATAAGGTACTACTGATTAGTAACTCGTGATCCTGATAGAGAGAACAGATCCTAATTCCTTAACCCCCGGTGGAAGAATGGACTGACTCAGATCAGAATGTCATAAGATATAAGAAGTAAAAAGAGCCTTACGTTCCAACCCACAAACAATTCCCCTACATATAACTAAAGAATTTCTAGACTCAACATCGACCAGTTTGGCTTGGAGAACCTACAGGCAGTCCGGCTCTGATGCCAACGCTGTCAGGACCCCGACTCGATGTCACATCGATCTAGCTGGTAACACCTCATATCACTTTGCGGCCTCACGCACGGTATCCCCACGGGTGTCGCCTTACCTTTTCCCGGGACCGTTTGCGCCTTTTGGCTCACGTATATGATAGTGTCGCTAGCATCCATATGATAAAGAGCCCGGGCTGACATGACTAGTCGTAAACCCAAAGTGGCACAGACTTACAGGGACAGGCATCCATGACCCAGCTTCGAACGTGTCGGTCATCAGCAAGTGGGTCCGGGCTGTAGCACTGGGCTAGCAGGACTCCGGTAAACCGGGCTGTAGCGGGCTAACAGGACTCCGGTACTCAAAGCGTGACATTTCCCCGAAGGGACAGACACAGGAACGAAGAAGGACACATGCCGGCCAGCCTAAGTGTTCCAGAGCAGTAGCAAGCTACCATGGCTCAGCGGTAACACTAGGAGACATTTCCCGGTAAGAGAGGCTACTAAAGATAAACAACTAGATAGTCAGATCCCACACATACCAAGCATTTCAATCATACACACAATATGCTCGATATGTGCAAATACAACGAAGCATCACAACATGACTCTATGACACAAGTACTTTATTTAAGGCTCAGGGAGCCATACATATCATACACACAGGTACGGGTCTCACGACCCAACATACAAGTCATACAGTCATACAAGCCAACAGCGGAAGTAACTTGTCTGAGTACAGACAACTAGTAAAATAGAAGAGGCTTGGAAAGCCTAGCTATACTACGTGGTCCATCACAAGCTCAGGGTCACCACCTGGGTCTTTAGCCTACTCGTTGATGTCAACGTCTACATAGAACCCATCAGAAGGGGTTGCAGCGTCTTCTGTAAAAATGTAGATTATAGCAACATGAGTACAAAGGTACTCAGCAAGACTTACATCAGATCCTACATACATGCAGAGTATCAAGAAGGGTTGGTGGAGTTATTGCAGCAAGCTAGCTTTGACTCTTGGCTAGACTATCCTACGATACTCCAACTTGAAATGTTTTGCGCACACGAGTCCACTACTCACCACTTCAATACACTACCGAGGATCCACCTCCGTCTTCCTACGGAAGAGCCATCCTCGGCACTCACACTTATCTTGAGGCTTTTAGTAGTTTCCATTTACTTGTCTATGAACTGTATAGGCAACCAAGTAGTCCTTTACCGCGGACGCGGCTATTCGAATAGATCATGTTAACCCTGCAGGGGTGTACTCCTTCATACACGCTCTCACCACTTATCGTCGTTTACACGACATGTACTCGGCAACCTTCAAGCGGAAGCCCAACGTGGGTGTCGGCCACGACCTACCTAATCACCTAAGCCTCCAGTCCAGGTTTATCGCCTATTCAGGTTCCATCCGCAGGGAGTCCGGCCGAGGTTTCCCATACGGCCCCGAACGATGTGAACAGGGTTCCCGGGATACCTAACGGGTATTCGGTACACCGTGCCACGTACCTACCGCATCACAGCCCACCCCTACGGTCAGCGCTGTCCACGGCCTCCAGTAGGCTACAAACACCAGAAACTACTTGCAACTCCTGGACGGAGAACTAGGGTGAATAAGAAGTCGAGAGGGTCCATTGGTTTCGGGCCCAATGCATGGTAGTAGCTGATTCTTAAATCACACATACAGATCTCAGTGCTTAAGGTCGGCTTCAATGAAACAACCCACCATGTACTCCTACATGGCCTCTCATCGATACCTTTACCAAATCGTGTTCACCACACCACTCTCATTACCGACATAATCATTTCACTCTAGCCCATCACCCAGATGAACCAGACCTGACACGACTCTAAGCATAGCAGGCATAGCAAGGTAGGAACAACACATACATATGGCTCAATCAACTCCTACACATGCTAGTGGGTTTCATCTAGTTACTGTGGCAATGACAGGTCATGCAGAGGAAATGGGTTCAACTACCGTAGCACACAGCAGTTTGAATCGCGTTGTCTTAATGCAGTAAAAGAGAGCAGGAGCGAGAACATGGGATTGTATCGATATGATCAAATGGTTGGTTGCTTGCCTGATGGTTCGATGCTCGGATAAGATTCTTCGTTAGGGTAATCACGGTACTCCTCGGAGACAGATCCTGTCGCAAAGGACATCGATACACAGCATCACCAAACAATGTGCAACAATATGATGCATGCATGAAACATGGCAATATGAGTGTGTTGGGCTAATGCAACTAAAACCAGAGGGGTTTGAACAAATTTGAATCAAAGATTCAAATTTCAAACTCAAATATGGCCTCTTTAAGTGCTTTTCCTTATTCTGCTTAAAACATCAATTTAACTTGTTTGATCATGCATGAAAATGGTACAGATGGATAGATTGGATTTTTCTGATCATTTTTCATATATAATTTGTCCAATTTGGAGTTACAGAATAAAAGTTATGAATTTTTGAAGTTTAAATAATATTCTGGAATTTCCTGATTTAATTTAAATCCAGAAATCAATTACTGCGTCAGCCTGACGTCAGTGTGACGTCAGCAGGTCAACTGCGGCTGGCTGAAGTCAAACCTGACGTGTGGGGCCCACACGTCAGTGACAGGGGGGGTTAACCAGGTTTAAATTAATCCTAATTACTAATTAGTGGCGCTGGGGCCCACTGTCAGTGTCAGGGGGGGTTGACTAACAGTAGTTAGCGCTAACCTAACCACCTGGCCGACAGGGCCCACGCGTCAGTGACCCTGGGGGGTCAAACCCCAGGTCGGACAAGTCAAACCCCACCGGCGACATGACGCCGGCGAGGTCCGAGACGGCGGCGAGAGTGCTTTTTGCCATTCCGGCAACCAAATGGACGGCGGAAGGCATCTACGTGTTGCTGAGGTTGAGCCGCGGCTATTGGTGGTGGTGGTTGGGCTCGGGGTGGCCGGAGTTGACGGCGGCGAGCTCGGCTGCGGCGGCCGGAGTTCGGGTGCGGTCGGGATCAGTGTTGCAGGGCGTTAGGGGAGGTGTTGGTGCGTGCTACGTGCTCCTGGTGATGTGTGGAGCACGATGGTGTGCTCGGTTGGGCGCTACGGCGACCGTGGCCACGACGGCGACATCGTCGGCGGCGTGGAGCTCTCGGCCGAGGTGGGGCTAGGGCCTAGAGGTCGGGAGAGACCAGGGGAGAAGGGGGAAACGCTCCGGGGGCTCACCGCGGTTGCAGTGGGCGTCGAAGCGGGCTCGGGGATGCGCCGGAGACGACGAATTTGACGGCGACGGTGGTCGGAGCCCGAAGAGGGGAACGGCGACGTGGCGGCGATGCAGGGCTTCCGGGGAGCTGTGGAGCGGTGGGGAGGAAGAGGGAGTTGTGGCGGAGCTTCTGAGCTAGTCGGGGGAGCGAGGGGTGGCCGGAGACGACTGCTACGGCGAACGGTGGCGACGGTGGTGTTCGGCCGTGTGAGAGAGAGAGCGAGGGAGAGGAAGGAGAGAGCCGGGGAGAGTGAGAGAGAGCAGGGGGAGAGGCGTGGCGTCGTCCAGGGCATCGAGCGAGGAGGGGAGGCCAGGCAAGCAGGCGAGCAGGTGGCGTGGCGCGGTGGCGCGCGCGCGCGCCGGCCACACTCCCCTCCCTCTGTCTGGACGAAGACGACAGAGGAGGGAGGTGGGCTGGGCTGGCTGGGCCAGCCAGCTGGCTGGGCCGCACAGTGGAGGAGCCCAGGTAGGTTTCCCCCTTTTCTTTCTGTTTTCTGTTTTATTTAATATATCTGCAACTTTGTTGAATTAAATAAAATACCTAGGCAACTTCAAAAATCACCAAACTATTTCTGGCCCATAGTTGGATTATTTCCAACATGAAACATTTTAGTTTGGAGATATTTGAGCATTTAAATATTTTATATTATTTTAAATGCCCAAATTCAAATATCTATGATTTAATTCAAAAACCCTAGGATGGCCTAGGAAAATGTGCACCATTTTTGGCAGAGGTTCTGAACCAAGACAAAAATGATGGGCATTTTAGAAGGGCATTTCAGGTTCATTGAAAAATTATTTTAGTAGCCCTAGTTGGTTTCAGAGGGGACTGGGGGTTCTGTCATCCCCATTTCAAGTTTCTGTTGAATGAGTAAACATGATGCAACACTCTAATGCATGACTAGCTAGGGTGTGACAGCCGCCGAATACGAAGATCTGTCTGGGGAGAAAAGTCTCACCCTAGACCGCATCGCTATCGATGATAGTAGGAGCCATCAAGCCTAACGGCGACGACACAGAGGAACTCTCAATGAAAGCACCAATGTCGGTGTCAAAACCGGCGGATCTCGGGTAGGGGGTCCCGAACTGTGCGTCTAGGCCGGATGGTAATAGGAGGTAAGGGACACGAAGTTTTACCCAGGTTCGGGCCCTCTTGATGGAGGTAAAACCCTACGTCATGCTTGATTAATATTGATGATATGGGTGTTACAAGAGTAGATCTACCACGAGATCAGAGAGGCTAAACCCTAGAAGCTAGCCTATGGTATGATTGTATGTTATGATTGTTGTCCTATGGACTAAAACCCTTCGGTTTATATAGACACCGGAGAGGGTTAGGGTTACACAAGGTCGGTTACAAAGGAGGAGATATCCATATACGTATTGCCTAGATTGCCTTCCACGCCAAGTAGAGTCCCATCCGGACACGAGATAAAGTCTTCAATCTTGTATCTTCATAGTCTAACAGTCTGGCCAATGGAAATAGTCCGGCTATCCGGAGACCCCCTAATCCAGGACTCCCTTAGGAACGCTCGTAGTGCGGCATCCACCATTGGGTCCAGCTGTGCACCGCTGGAGGCTGTCTTCTTTGGGTCCGTCGGGTGGACTTGAAATTTGACTATTTCATCTGCTGGTTTGAAGGAGGTGGATTTGGAGCCCTAGTCAAGGATTACATCGTCCCTATCCACCATTGACCGCAGCGCAGTTAACTCTTTGGCCGCAAGGGCCTCAGAGAGTTCCTCAAGGGCTAGGGAGGGTGTTTTGTTTTCAGCGCGAAGGGCTATATCCGGATCACTAGCGAGAGTTATAATACCGTTGGGCCCGGGCGTTTTGAGCTTCATATACCCGTAATGAGGTGTGGCTTGAAAGCGTGTGAATGCATCTCGCCCCAACAGGGCGTGGTATCCACTGTTGAAAGGGGCCACTTGGAAGGTTACCTCTTCAGACCGATAGTTCTCCGACGTGCCGAATACAACGTCAAGTGTGATTTTTCCTGCGTATTGTGCCTCCGGACTGGGAATAATTCCTCGGAAGGTCGTGCTACTTTGCTCGATACGGCTCATGTATATTTCCATTTTACTGAGTGTATCCTCGTAGATGAGGTTTAATCCACTGCCACCGTCCATGAGCACTTTGGTGAGTCGAAAGCCGTCCACAATTGGATTGAGGACCAAGGCGGCTGGTGCCCGTACTGACCGGGTTTTTGGTTCGTCGCTGGCATGGAAAGTTATGGCCATGTCGTTCCAAGGATTTATTGTAGCGACTTGACAGACTTCGGCGAGGTTGCAGAGTGCCCTCTTGCGCCGATTGTTTGAAGCAAAAGTCTCAAAGACTGTCAATACTCTGCGGTCGTCATGTTCCGGGGGGGGGGGGGGAGTTGTTCCTAGGTATTTTCGGTGAGGATATCCTCGCCACTCTTGGCCACTTGCTGGAGTATCCAACATGCTCTAAGGCTGTGGGTAGGTATGGTATCCGGTGTTGTGTGTATTTTGCACGGCCTATCAAGCCATCCCTCCAGAACGGTTCTGTGCCCCATAATGGGTTTGGATTTCTTTACTCCTGTGTCGAGCGCCCCGTGAGAGTGCATCCTTTTTGTCCGGACGAGAGGTTGAGTGGTAGCTAGCAGTTCCCGGCGAGCTGCCTGAGTTTTCCAAGGGCTTTCCATTGCGCAGTACTTCTATACTAAGGTTGCCAAGTCAGCAAAGTGTAATACGTGACGCCGGTTGATAGCATTGAGGATTCCTTTGTCTGTACAATTACTACGGAATATTGAGATCACGTCCTCGTCGCAGCAATCTTTAATCTTGTTCTTGATAAGGAGGAATCTGAGCCAAAAGTGATGGACTATTTCTTGAGACTGCTGCCGTAGGTATGTGAGATCGCGTATATCTGGGTGGGTGGGTGGATTTAAATCCAAACCGTGACCCAATTTGGGATCCGAAGTTTGAGAAAATTCTGAGCTTAATAGTTCAGGCTCCAGGAGATCGACCGATTTTTTAGGTCTACCGTCTGATTCCAAGTTCGGAGGATAAGGCACGTCGTTCTGTGGACAGGTATCCGGCTCTTCGAGCTCGGAGGTCCGAACATAGTTCGTCCTCAGTATAGAGGGAAAGTTGTTGTTTTGCTCCTCCACTACCGCTATCTGATGGGTGATCGATGGAGATTTGATTTCTCTCTGTTCAGGTTAAAGCCCAATCCGACCGTAGTCTATAGCGACCCCCAAGGCGGCGATGCAATCCAGGAGTTCCTTCCAGGACGATAATCCCGTTGGATCCATCTGTTTGGAGTATTCAGAGTCAATTCAGAGGCGATTTTCGATGACCCGAGAAGTCATCATCGGCTCACCAGCCGAACGGGCGGTCATGATAAAGCCACCCAACCGGAGGGTTTGGCCTGAGGCCAGGGCTCCATCGGCGGTGATGTTGTCCTTGATCACAAGGCGAGCGATCAACCCTGACTTCGACATCACAGTGGAACTCTCAATGAAAGCACCAATGTTGGTGTCAAAACCAACGGATCTTGGGTAGGGGGTCCCGAACTGTGCGTCTGAGGTTGATGGTAACAGGAGACAGGGAACACAATGTTTACCCAGGTTCGGGCCATCTCGATGGAGGTAAAACCCTACATCCTGCTAGATTAATATTAATGAGTATGCGGGTTACAAGAGTTGATCTACCACGAGATCGTAATGGCTAAAACCCTAGAAGTCTAGCCTATCTGATTATGATTGTCTCCACGGACTAAGCCCTCCAGTTTATATAGACACTGGAGGGGATTAGGGTTATACAAAGTCTGTTATAGTGAAAGGCATCTTCATATCCAAACGCCAAGCTTGCCATCCACGCCAAGGAGAGTCCCATTCAGACACGGGTGAGAGTCTTTGGTCTTGTATCTTAGTAGCCCATCAGTCCGGCCCATGTCCAACAGGCCGGACGCCCGAGGACCCCTTAGTCCAGGACTCCCTCAAGCGGAGACGCCCACGCCCAATCAACCGCCATGCGTCAAACAAGGCCGCAGGCTTTTGCGGCCCGCGACGCTCCGCACTCGCCCCTTGGCTACGCCTCGAAGCCAAGTCCGAGTGCGCCTTGGGCCCGGTTGCTACTGTTGGCGTCCTGAGAACGGGGGTCCCCAGACTTGCCTGCCTGCGGCCCACGGCATGGCTCCACCAACGACAGTGTATGGCCATCTTCACCAGCAAACACTCAAGACCCTCGCGGGGGGCCAAGCCTCGCGAGGCGGACGACGCAAGACCTCCTCAAGGGCAGCCTTACCAGGCTGGCTCACGAGGGGCGGAGCGATCAAGGTAAGGGGCACCTCGTGAGGTTCCTGTGACGCAAGCCATGACGACCAGGGCCAGATGGACACTAGGCAGGCACCAGTGCGTAGTTTCCTTGTTTCCTCTTTGGTGCTAAAGAGGCAAGTGCAGGCGCGGAGTCCCGAGGCGTCAAGCAAAGGTTTCCATATCGGTGCAATAAGACCAAGACAAGAAGGACAATAAGACGGAGGTCACCATGGAGCCCAGGACGGCATCATCACCAGAGCCTTTGGCTGACGAAGACCATCTTTTGTCAGGAAAGCTTGTACTAGATACCCCCCTTCAAACTGGCTGTTGTGGGATCCCTTCCCGTCTAATATTTTGGAAGAGGACCCGCGCCCCTATAAATAGGACTAGCCACCAAAATAGGCGGGGGATCGGCTCATCCAGAGAAAGAGACCATCACCACACACACTCACCAAGCACAAGAGCACCTCTCCTCAGGAGGTTGTTCTTCCCTTGTAACTGTTCATCCTCACCCCAAGAGGCAAATCACCACACCACACTAGAGTAGGTATTACAACACATCAATGGCCCGAACCAGTATAAATCTTGTGTCCCTTTGTTCTGCGAGTTCGACACACTAAGCCTTGAGATCACGGTGAGGGCGTGAGCTAGAGGGAGGAGAGATCTTCGTGCACACCCCAGTGTTCGAACCTCAAGGGTTTTGCCGGAACCCGAAATCCGACACATAGTTCCCCTTAGTTGGTGCTTTGTAAGAGAAGATGGGGACTCAAAATAAAAATAAAAATTGCACAAAGTAAATAGAAAGGCCTTCGCAGAGGGAACTAGGGATTTGTAGAGGTGCCAGAGCTCAAAGTGAAAAAATTGATAGATTAAAACATTTTGAGCGGCAAGCGGCATACTTTTCCCGTCAACGAAAACGACCAAGTAATTCCCAACACTTTCCATGCTAAATATATCATAGGCGGTTCTTGTAACTCCCCAAGACCGGCACTCCAGACGCCTTCCATGTTTTCTGAGTTTCGTCGTGTGTTTTGTTTTGCTTGTTGAATTCCTCTTTGCATATTTTGCATTGCATCATGTCATCATGCCATCTTTTTCTTCAAGATAACTAAAACTCAACTAAATAAATTGCATGCATCTTCGGTCCATTTAAACCGAGGGAATTCACATGGTGATTCTCTTTATAACATATCCTCCCAATATTAGGGAGCTATGATAAATATTCCATTCTTATGGAATCACCAAAAACACACTTGCAAATATTCCCCATGCCTTTGTTATCTCACTTCTTAACCTCGAACTTTGTCCGTAAATTCTTTCATCATTTTCCCGAGCTCCACCAATATTCTCAATCATTTATGGACCTTCCTAGCACCCACTTTCTATTAGAACCCATTTGAATTAAATTCAAATGACTTTGAATTTAATTCTTGCAATCTTGCCCACTCCATTTTTCTTGGAACAAGCGCATTTTTGCGAGCCCAGGAAATTTATCTCCATGCCCAAATCCTGTCTCCACCCTTCCTTTCTTTTTCTTTCCTTTGTTGTTTTTTCTTTTCTGGGAAATAGACGAGAAGTAAGGAGAGAGGGAGCCCAGCAGCCGCAACAGTTTCCCCAAGGCCCAGCCGGCGCCCTCCCCACTGGGCAGGCCTCTAAGGCCCACCTAATCCTAAACCTAACCCTCTCCCTACCCGATCCCATCTCTCCCTCTCCCTCCACTACAAAAAAATACACTTCCGTGATGATACATGTTTGTCACAGTAGGTCACGTTTTCTGTCATGCATGTACATCCATGACAAATTTATGACAGAATCAAGATAGTCATACCTGTGCTGTCGTAGAAGTGTTCCATGACATTGCCAAAATTATCATCATGGAAGTGTCCACTTCCATGACGATAAATCGCGCGTCACAGAAGTGCTTTCGTCAAGGGTGACCGACACGTGGCATCCACCATAATGGAACGCCGTTAAGCTATCAGGTCGGGTTTTGGATCCGATAACCCGTTAACAGCCCCGACCAATGGGGATTTCCCATGTGTAAAATCATCATTGGCTGGAGGAAACACGTGTCGGCTCACCGTTGGGACAGATGTCATCCGCTCATTGGACCGAAGGCGCCTATGATACGGCGACACATGGCACGGTCCAACAGAGGCCCATTCCCATGAAAAGGCCGGCCCGTTTGACTTGGTCAAAAGGTGGCGGGCCGGCCCACGGAAAGCCTGTTAACGGCCTGTTCGCATATAGCCCATTTACAGCCCGCTAACCCAGGGCCCGTTGCGCCCTATCTGAATTAGGCCCAGTAGCGTCATCTGGGCCGTCCAATATGATTCGGCCTGTTTTAACTTCCGGCCCATGTGTGGCCCATGACTTCTTTCGGCCCATATGAGGACCTTTGTAACTCTTGGCCCATTAACAGCCCGTGGTGAAACTGGCCCGTAATGAACAGTGTATCACTTTATACCCATTAACGACCCGTTATTCCATTGGGCCGTTTCTAGCCCAAGTTATCTTTCGGCCTTCTGAGGGCCCATTGATTCTTGGGCTCATTTGCAGCATTCGGTTACATACAACCCGTTACTGTCATTTTCTGCTTGTGGGCCAAATTCAGCCCGTCGTTATAGTCACCCCGTTTGCGGACCGTTAATACATTGGGCCGTTTTCATGTAAAAATACCCGTTGGGCTGTTTTCATAGAGTTATCGAATACGGCCTATTAACGACCCGTTATGGTCCATGAATAGTACGACCCATGATTGGCAAGATGATGATACGCCCCGTAGAAGGCTCATGGATCCTACGGCCTGTATGAGGCCATGGATAGTATGGCCCGTAGAAGGCCCATGGACCCTAAGGCCCGTATAGAAGGCTGATGGATCATACGGCCTACAGGAGGCCCATGGTTACAACAGTCCGTGTGTTGCCATGATTATTTTGGCCTAGTTACCCAAAATAGGCTGTTGTGGCCACAAGAAAAAAATAGAAAAAGAACTGCAGTGACTACAAGCAAACAACTAAACAAGACAATAAGGAAATAAATAAGCAAGAAATTAACGCTAGCCTATTACCGCTATTACACATATTACATCCACTGGGCATCAAAGTTCGCCACCAATGCAAATATAGGGAACAAAGCAGCACATTACATACACTGGCCGTCAAAATTGTCCACCAGTGCAAATAAACGCGACAACAAAACAAGAGCATAACTGAAACAACTTCAGAAGAGCTCAAGAAACGTTATCCTGGGTATCCACCATGCTGGCAATAAGCTTAGCAAGCTGATTAGCTTTGTCCTATTTGGCGCTAAAATCCTCCAACGCTTGCTGTTGCACCAGAAAGTATGCATCTGAATGCTCCAGGGACTTCCGCAGTCCTTCCACTTCTTGTCGCAGCACAGCTGATCGATGTCTTTCAGCTTATAGTTGAGACTCAAGAAATCGAACTGATTCAGACAGTGAGTTTGAATAGCTCGTGCAAGCGGTAGTGGCCAGTAACTCGAACACTAAACCAAGACTGGACTTTGGGGTTGTCTCACTGTCTTCAAGATAGTCTTCCTTAGCTGTTTTATCAGCTTTGTTGGAGACCAACAATGATGTGTCACTATCCTGAACCTTATCTGCATTACTTCCTTTACCATTGCTTAATAAGGCACTCTTCCCCAATATTCTGTCAGCATTCTAAAAGAAGAAACAAGCAGACACATAACAAGTTTAGCATGTACTAGTATATGAAACTCATTTCGGTGAACCAGTTAATTAGTAAGGTGGACAGGATTAAACTACCAAGTCTTCTATTGCCAAGTACTAGTACATAATAAAAGCATCAAACAAACATATATCTATGTCCTATGGTCACTGCATTGTCTTGCCAAATCAAAATAGAGACACAATTCAAATCATATCAATTCAAGACAAAGTAGCAGTGAAAGAATACAAAGCGTGGGAAGCTACACGGCACAACAAGATTTCTGATGGGTACCATGAGTCTACATGTACAACAACACTATTGGCTCTATTGTGATGCTAGTAATGTGCATGATATGAAAGTCAACTGTATACACAATTGAAATTGAAATCAACAGAGCTATTGATAAGAGAAAACCTGTTAAAGAAACATGTGTGAACATACCTGCTATGCCATTGGAGTTTCGATTGGATCCTTCAATTTAAAAATAAGCTTGTATGAGTAAATACAGTGATACAAGAGCAAAGCAATCATAGTTAAAAAAGGCGCGCCTAAGCGAGCGCTTAAGCGCGCCTAGGCTCTAGGCGTTGGCAAAACGCATTGCGCATAACTACGCATAATCCGTGCATAACTGCGCATAAGCATACGCTTTGGTGAGTAAAGCGCAAGGCGGTGGCAAAACGCACAATTAACGCCTAGCGCTTTTTTGAACTATGATAGCAATGGAATCTTAAATTAGAACAGTTGTTCTTCAGGTTTAGGCACTTGTTCTACATGAACAGAGTACAGTAAGACACAAGGATATAATACTTAAAAATAGAAAATGAGCTCATGGGCCTTACCACATTCTTGGTTCGGGACCAGTACAGAACAAGGCGTTCGCGTCATCGTCCAGTAAATGTGTCTTAGGAGAACGTAAGGGAATTTGATGAGTTTGTTTGCCGGTGAAGTACGTTTTCTTCAGGTAATTCCGATACTACCACCAAGCATTCTTGAAGATAGCAGAGGTATTAGCACAGGTTGCCTCATCCTGAGTTTCCAAATCGGTCCTTCTCTAAAGAGAAAAATGGGAAAATTTGCTGTATTATAACCATCATGGAGGTAGGATGTATGGGACGAAGCAAAGTAATTGCCATGAATAACATTACTTACACATAACTCCTGGACAAACACCTGCAACTGGCATTTTCCTTCATCCTCGTCCTTAGTATAATATTTCCAAGATGGGAAGATACGCACATACGATTTAACAAAATCAAATGCGATAGATGCTAAACTATGACTAGCTGGTTGTGCTTCCTCCACAGGAATAGGCGTACTAACTGGTGGAGTTGGGGTTCACCGTGATGGTACTGGCCCTTTGGGCACTGGAGTTGCCTTACTAACTGCTCTTGTTTGGGAGCTCTGTGGTGGAGATGGTGCTGTGTCAACAGGAACTGGGTTACTATCGGCTGGGGTTGGAGTTAGATTGGGTGAAGCTGGTTCTCTGTCCATCGCAGTAGGGGTACAATCTGCGAGAGTTTGGGTTATGTGTGGTAGGGCTGGTTCTTCTGCATGTACAACCGGGTGCTATCTCCACCAAGAGGTAGCACTGTTTTATTTGAAGACCGTGTTTTTAGTCCGCTAGATACTAGCATCACCCGCTCCAATTCAAATGGCTGATAAACAGGAAACATAGTTGAATGTATAGACATAGTATGATAGACAGATGCAATAGATAGTGTGGAAAAAAGAGGGCATGAAATAGTTGACATGTATATTGTTTAACTAAAACAGATAGCATGACATAATTTCACATATATGATGTCTATCTAAACTAGATAGCATAGCATAACATAATTCAAAGGTATGATGAATGACTAAACAGGATCGCATGACATAATTCACCTACATGTTATCTAAGTAATCAGGATCACATCATTTAATTCACATATGTGATTTATATGCTAAACAGAGGGCATCCGATATGATGTCTGAACTAAGAACATGGTGTTGAATATTGTGTATATGATGTCTAAACTATGCAATGCAAGACACCGTATGCATGATATGAGCAGTATAATAGTGCCATGTTAGAGCATACACCTCAGTGGGGGAATAGGACTGGCCATCTGTCTCTGAATCCATCTCTGAGGAGCTATCGGGACCCAACAAGAGATGTGCTTCGACAGGTAGCACTGTCTGCTCTGAAGGCCTTGTTTTCACTCCAGATTTTTCCATCTCCCACCCAAATGGCTGATTCACAGGAAGAGTAGTTTAATGTACAAACATTGTCGACAAATGGAAATGTAATGAAGAAAAGGATGGGCAAGATATCATTCAAATATATGATGCCTGGTTAAACAGGATGGCATTGCACATTTCACATATATTATGGCTGGCTAAAAGACATGAGACTGCATAATTCCCATATATGATATAGAAACTAAACAGGTGGCATTACAGAACATGTCTAAACTAAGTAGATGACATATATGATGTCAAAAGTAGGCACTGCAAGGCAACATATGCATGATATGACTAACATCATCATGCCAAGGTAGAGCAAACACCTTGGGGGGTAAATAGGAGTGGTCAGCAGTGTATGAATCCGCCTCAGAACAGATATCTTCCTCTGGATTACAATCTGGAGAGGGGTAGGGAGGGTTTTCCATTGAACCCACCATGGAGCGATGTTTGCATGACATTGTATTGCCGCGCAAAATTCTTGTCTTTTTCTCTACATGTTCAGCATGACTGTGTACAATATCTGACATGCATACGAAAAAATATGGTGAGATTATGTACGGAGAGGATGCAGAAATTTAGAGTGATGGTAACAACCAGTGGATCAACATTTTTCCGTTGAACCAAAATAGCCCTAATGGATCGACGTGAATGTATAGTAATAAGTGATGCAACAAGTGTACAACCTCTTTGCCGTAGCCGTGTCGACCTCAGCATCATTGGGTTGGTCGCTGAAGCAGTTGAGGCAGAGGTGTCTGTCGGACGTGTGGAGGAATATATGAGGAATTTGTAGACGGCGTCCAGGGCACTGCTCTGTTGTGATGGATCGTTCTGTCGTTGGAGCAGCTCCGGTGAGCCATAGACGTCAAGGCTGAAGCAGCACAAGACAGACATCGTCAATCTCAAGTGGGATTCTAATAGCATCTCCAATAGATGATGTAAAATGGATGTAAAATTAACATCACCAAAAACCACCTGACTACAACAGATGAGGTAAAAACTGTTGACTCTGAACTTAACTATCAAAACTGAAATTTACTGTGGAATCTGAATGCTACTGTTGAAACTGAACGCAATGGTAGCAGAGAGGCACTTGACATGTAGTTTAGGGAGGGCCTGCGGTTCATCTTCAACCTGCACCCCCCTGAGCTGCCAGCCACCACCGGCCGAACCACCGGCCCAGCGCCGCCTCGCCGCCCCGAAACAACTCGCCACCGCCGCCCCAGCAAGCCCTCTAAGGCCCCCGCCCCCACCCTGAACCCTAAGATAGATAGTGGGGTACCTCTCCAGCGAGCTCCCGTCCCCACTGCGGGTGGTTCTTCCTTAACTCCGGCGAGCCCCCCAACCCCTGAAAATCGACTGACCCAAAAGTCGATTTAGTCGACTGAAGTGTGGCTTAATCGGAGCAGCGCAGCAGAATGAGCGAGGGGGAGAGCAGCAGCAGCAGCTAGGTGAGTGAGCGATCAAGCATGAGCCGGAGCAGCAACAGCAGCAGCGCGAGCGAGCGAGCGAGAGCCATTGCAGCAGCAGCAGATCCGGCTGGTATGGACGCCGCCGCCGAAGAGTCCTCGCACTGGGGGATAGCCACCGTGGAGATGTCGCCCGCGGCGCCGGCTTCAAGGTAGCCTCTCCATGGGGGTGCGGGATGGAGCACCATCGGTGCCGGGAGGTCGACTTAAGGAGAAGGTGCCATGCGATGAGTGTACAACCTCTTTGGTGGCGCCGAGTAGGCCTCGGCTTCGTCCGAGGAGTCGGTGAGGATGCTGCGGTTCTGGTGGAGCAGCTTAAGGCGGCGTTGTGGGGATGGATCGGCCGCGATAGATGAGGCGATAGTTGGAGTAGCTCCTTGGAGGTGGAGGACGGGGCGGCTGAACCGGCGGGACAGCGAGATGGATGACGGATCCTCATCCGGGGAGGTGGACGAGGGACGTCGAGCTGTTGCGGTGGACGACGTCGTCGGGGAAGAGGCTCTGGCTAGGCAGCAGTGACGTGGCGGGCGGAGGAGGGTGGGGTTTCACGACTGGAGTGGAGAGGTTATGGCGGCCTGGGATTTCGAATGGCGAAAAGGGGGCGATGGGAGGGGCAGAAGCATGACTTAGGGACGCGCTTGTCCAAAATGTAGGGTGTGTTACAAAAGTACCCCCCCACCGATTTGAACTAGCGGCCCTTTCGGCTCAGGGTTAGAAGGGGGATTTTGCGTGTCGGGATTTGGCAGCTGGAGGGAGTTTTCGCGCGCGTTGTAATTTCGAGATAGAAAGGCGCGGGTTGTGAAGGCGCCAGTTTTGGGAGCATGATATCTGAATTTTCGGGATATAACAAGACGCGGGTTGAATTTTGGGGACAAGCCTAACGTGTAGTAATATTGTACTTGTACGTACCAAATCAATTCACACTTCCCTCAACCAAAAAGAAAATGAAAAAAATAAAACTATTCACACCACACAAAGAGAGAGTCTTGCCCCATTTTACTATACAAATGCTATTCAAAGCTACTCCCTCCTTCCATCTATATAGGGCCTAATGCGTTTTTTGATGCTAACTTTGACCAAATATTAGAGCAATGATATATGACATGCAACTTACACAAAGCACACCGTTAAATTCGTCTGTTAAAGGTTCTTTCAATGATATAATTTTCACATTGTGCATGTCATGTACTATTAATCTTGTCAATAGTCAAAGGCGGTCTTAAAAATCTCATTACGCCCTATATAGATGGAAGGAGGGAGTATGAATCCATGTTATGTCCGATTAAATTTTTTTGCTTGCTATATAATGCATGTAACCTATTCATACCAACATTTTAGTGCATTCAAATGTCTATTCTACCACTGCAATTCAAACTAAATTTGAATTCGTTTCTCTATTTCAATAAGAATCTACAATCATGATTGTTGCCAACTTCAACCATCATAGTTTCATTGCTATCCGCCAGATATAAATCGGACGGCCTATAATGCAGGATGGCAGTCACACCATCATCAACAACTCCGTTTTTTTTATAAGAGTAGAGATAAAATATATTAAATGTAGTATAACATGTTCATAACCACACCATGTGTATCACCGTTATACATATTCACACATGCGTCAGTTTGCAACACTATGATAAATTCTTCAAATATCTGAATTCGCTTTTTATAATGAAGTATATATGATCTCTATTCGTCTTTTACACCCACACAACCTTCTTATATTTTTAGCTAGCGCTAACTTTCTCTTGTGCATGCACACGTCCGCATCCCTCTCACCCTCCCTCAGCATTCTCTAGCTCCATCGCGCAAATTCGTCTTTTCACTTTAGGTCGTTCACCCACGGTGTGTGTAGCCCCCCCCCCCAGCTCCTTCTTTACGGCACACATCAATCGATATGCCTCTATAGCCAGGGGTGCCTAGCACAAACACAAGCTTCCCCTCTTCTCTTGTCACCGTCCATGCCTCACTCCCACCACTCTTTTCATCGTTCTCGTACTCGCACACTCCTCCCCCCTCCATATAGTATGCCTCTCATACCACCTCCTACATGCATCCCTCTCTCTCTATCCTTCTCCTCATGCCTCATTTGCTTCTAACACACACATGCATGTATACCAATTGATCTCCCAACTATACCTAGATCGACTTTAACTACCCCCCCATCAATCGACATACCTCACAAGTTATGTCTCCCCTTTCTCTAACAAAGGGAGATTGATCTTCATATGTAGTTACGTCTGCTTACCACAGCCACATCGTCCCCCCTCATCATTCGTGCATGCCTCCTGGCCCGTCTCTCACACACACGTGCACAGACAACAAGCAGCCATCTCCTCTCTTATTGATATTGCGGGCGTGCCCTCCGTTTGTCTAGCAAGCCTATCCCACCATTTGTTAGAAGCAACTCCACTACCACCCCCTCCAACACTCTAGCTCTATCTCTCTCCCAACCTAGTTCCTCTCCTGCACATATGCATGGATGCCAATCGATCTCCCTTAATACATGAGGCAGATCGATCTCCTCAATACATGAGGTAGGCCTCTCTCCTCTTCCACACATATACCAGCCATTGTACCTTGCTACGTCTTGAGCTTGCGTTGGTTTTCCCCGAAGAGGAAGTGATGATGCAGCAGAGTAGCGTAAGTATTTCCCTCCATTTTTTAGAACAAAGGTATCAATCCAGTAGGAGCCCACGCTCAAGTCCCTCGTACCTGCACAAAGCGATAGCTACTCGCAACCAACGCGATTAGGGGTTGTCAAGCCCTTCACGATCACTTACGAGAGTGAGATCTGATAGATAGAATATTTTTGGTATTTTTGATATAAAGATGCAAAGTAAAAAGTAAAAGCAAAGTAAATAGCAAAACAATATAAAAGTGATGGAGATTGATATGATGAGAATAGACCCGGGGGCCATAGGTTTCACTAGTGGCTTCTCTCAAGAGCATAAGTATTCTACGATGGGTGAACAAATGACTGTTGAGCAATTGATAGAATTGAGCATAATTATGAGAATATCTAGGCATGATCATGTGTATAGGCATCACGTCCGTGACAAGTAGATCGAAACGATTCTGCATCTACTACTATTACTCCACTCATCGACCGCTATCCATCATGCATCTAGAGTATTAAGTTAAAAACAGAGTAACACCTTAAGCAAGATGACATGATGTAGAGAGATAAATTCATGCAATATGAAATAAACCCCATCTTGTTATCCTTGATGGCAACGATACAAGACATGCCTTGCTGCCCCTTCTATCACTGGGTAAGGACACCGCAAGATCGAACCCAAAGCTAAGCACAAGAACTACCATCTAGTTGGCCAAACCAAACGGATAATTCAAAGAGACTTACAAAGATAACCAATCATCCATAAAATAATTCAGAGAAGATTCAAATATTATTCATAGATAGACTTGATCATAAACCCACAATTCATCGGTCTCAACAAACACACCGCAAAAAGAAGATTACATCGAATAGATCTCCACAAGAGAGGGGGAGAACTTTGTATTGAGATTTAAAGAGAGAGAAGAAGCCATCTAGCTACTAACTATGGACCCGAAGGTCTGAGGTAAACTACTCACACTTCATCGGAGGGGCCAGGATGATGTAGAAGCCCTCCATGATGACGGCCCTCTTCCGGCGGAGCTCCGGAACAGGCCCCAAGATGGGATCTCGTGGATACATAAAGTTGCGGCGGTGGAATTAGGTTTTTGGCTCCCGTTCTGATCATTTGGGTGTACGTGTGTATATATAGGAGGAAGGAGTGCGTCGGTGGAGCACCGAGGGGCCCGCAAGGCAGGGGGGCGCGCCCCCCACCCTCATGACCACCTCTTTGATCCCTTGCAGTAGGGTCCAAGTCTCCTGGATCACGTTCGGTGAGAAAATCACATTTCCGAAGATTTTATTTCGTTTGGACTCCGTTTGATATTCTGTTTATCCGAAACACTAAAATAGGCAAAAAAACAGCAATTCTGGCTGGGCCTCCGGTTAATAGGTTAGTCCCAAAAATAATATAAAAGTGGAAAATAAAGCCCAATATAGTCCATAACAGTAGATAATATAGGATGGAGCAATCAAAAATTATAGATACGTTGGAGACTTATCATACCTCTATAGTTAATTGGGCCTCCCTCTTCCCCCACCACACACCGATAGTCGAGCGCTGCAGGTAGGTATCCATGCCACAGAGACAAACTGCACATGTCCCATCTCACGTTCCAGTAGGCCGTCCACTCTATATATTTGACGTGGGCACACACAAATTCGATGGCACTCTTTATCGATCGCGCGCGCACACACACACATCATCCCTCTCTTCGATTCTATGGACACCTCAAGATGCATTTGTATGAGTAGTTTATCTTGTGAGAGAAAAGGTTGAATGAGGGAAGGCCTTATTTGCGAACATGGAGAGACGTGTGGGTATATTTTTGCAAAACTGCCATAGTTTCTTTCCTATCCGTTAGATATAAATCCGACGGCCTATATTGCAGGATGGCACGCACACCATCATCACCAACTCTGTTTTCTAGTCCCTCCGTCCGAAAATACTTGTCATGAAAATGGATAAAAAGAGATGTATCTAAAACTAAAATACGTCTAGATACATTTCCTTTTATCCATTTTGATGACAAGTATTTCCGGACGGAGGGAGTATTTGTCTTTTTAGAGATTTCAACAAGTGACTATGTCCAGACCTTACCAACATACTCAAAAAAGTAGTCCATAATTTTGATGTTACCCTCTTTTCTTGGTGGTGTAGTGCCATCTGGATACCTCATAAATAAATAAAATACTACATGATACTAATATATGATACATGGCACAAGAGTACTAAGTATTATTAATACAATTTTTCTAGAACTCATCTAGATGAGATATAATTTGGTCTCATTCATCTTTTATAGCCATTGGATGTGATGCTATATAAGATGCGTGTGTGCTGACGTGGGTTGTATTTGTTCTTGTGCAATGAACTGACCAATGCATGTCATGTTTGATAGTCTCAAGTCATTAAAAGCATACAAGCCCCACATCTCTGCTTGGTTGATTCCTCTATTTATTTCAATAAATAAGAAACAACGTGAGAGTTAATGCACCACGCCTATGTGTTTACTATTTGGTTTTCGTAAGATGACTTAATACTCACCTAGACGGAGGGAGTATTTGATTTGACAGCGGGAAGCACAGTTCCCGATACGGCTTTAATGCAGACGAGGGAGGGAGTAGCAGTTCCTGATATGTTGAACGGCCAATGCATCCTCCTTCAATTAATGCATGAGGGAAGTAATGGGAGGAGGTCCGGGAAAAGAGGCTGCACGATGTGAATGCAACGTAGTTTGCCCTCATTGCCCTCATATAAAGGCGCCCCTCCATTCTAATGCATCTACCACATCGTACGCACCTAAGCATTTGCCTAAGCACCTACACTAAGCGCAAAAGAGCTCACTCCAAACCCATGGCGCCGATGCTCGTGAGTGGCCAGTGGCTGTGCCAGATGGTCCACGACGCTAGCCTACGAGATGGCACCGAGGATCGTCTCCAGATGGTGTTGGACACCGACTGGTGGATGGCCGCCTTCGACGCAAACTACGACTCTCAGTTGGACCAGATGATCGTTGCCACCAGCAACAAGTTCATCGTCCTCAAGAAGCTCGCGGACGACATCGCCGTACTCCTCCAGCCCGCACGCCCGGGCTCCTCATTGCCTGCCACCCTAATCGGCCTCCATGGTCGGAACCTCTTTCAAGCACTAGTGGCCCTGCGACTGCCCGCAGACGCCACGAAGAATGTCCACCTGGAGGTCGCGCTCGCCGCGAGGCGCCTCGCCCTGCAAGAATTCTTCGACCAACACATCCACATGTACGAGGAAATCGTGTACATAGGTATCTACAAGGCCAGTGAGGACGCTACGACATTGGCCTTCCTTAACCGACTGGAAGCCTTGGATGCCTTTGCTGAGAAGCATGTCGACTCGCCACAAAAGCAGCCGCTCCTTAGCTGTCGGTCGGTGGACCGGCGCACTAAGTTGAGGAGGAGGAGGTCGTACATTCATGGATCCATCTTTCTTCTGGCCTTCTGTAACCACCACTGCGATCGCATCATCGTGGCCTTAATTCTTATTGTGTTGTTGCATTCTCGTTCCAGTCAATACCGACATGTGCGATCCCTTTGCTTAATTATATGCATCACTGTAACTAGTAATCCATCCGTCAATTTATAAGGTGTGCTTACCTTTTCCATCAACTTCGTGCAACGCGCGAGCATCTTGCTAGAAACACTAGAATATGTCTATATAATCCGTATGTGATAGTCCATTTGAAATCTCAAAAAAGACAAATATTTAGGTACAGAGGGAGTAATATATTAGGAGTATCTCAAAACAATAGTGATTTCTTTCAAGTTTGTGAACACACGGGCACATTGCTGGTAAAAGGAAAAGGCCTGCCGCGTTCGCGTCGCACCCCCACACGCCCGGGAATCGGGAGTACAACACGACCCGTCCGGCACGACACATAGCTTAGGGAAGGCGTGTTGCCTAGCATTTTCACTTTCATGTGGGACCACCGTTGACAAAACCGACACCCCGCCCGCCGCCGGTTTGGAAAACAGAAACGAGAGGAAGATCTAGCTGTAGCATGGAAGCCAAGAAATTTGGTGTCAGACGGGGCTCGTTGATGGAGTAGGAGCATTCCGTACTAGTGCTACTCCTACTAGTACCAAGTTTGTACTCCTAATACTATATTACTAGTACTACCACTATACAACTAGTAGGTACATGCACGGCACAACATTGTAGGAACAAAAAACGGGAAGATCTTGTTTTGGTGATTTATCTTTTTTTCAATCAACGTAGTATGAATAATATGATGTGGGGGGCACCCATGAAGCTTATGTGGCTTGGTTGCATGGCTACAGAAGGTTAGAGAAAAATAAATAGATAATGTGTTTAGAGTGCACTCCACTAAATAGATATATATACTTTGGATCCATTGCAACGGACCGGCACATCTATATCTATACCCCCTATATAGTGTGTGAAAAACTTTGAAAGTTGGTCATTTGATGAAGCCAATCCGACGGTACAAAGATGGCAAATCCGAGCACTACTGGCTGTTGGATATCATCCACCAGATTCTGCCACATGTATAATCCAGAAGACTCCATGGTTGAAATTAATTCACGACTAACTTTGCCATAACTAAGCTTAGGCAAAGTTATTAGTTCTTCAAAACGAGAGAAACAAGTTGGCAAGCCTAAGGGAATCTTGCCACTTTTTTGTGTGTATGTCATGTGGGGCCTTAGTGTGGCTTGCCTAAGGTGCGGCTTGAACCAAACACTCACCTAAGTTAATCAAACTTGCCTAACCTTACATTCCATTAGATTTTGCAACATGTTAGAATCCAGAAAGCTCCACATGTAGAAGCATAATGCACAAACCACCAGAATCTCATGTGTGCAATGCACGTGTACCTTACTAGTACTAGTTGGTAGTAGTAAGAAACAAATTCCAGTTTTGGCACGAGCCCGTACTGCGGGAGCACCACAAGGCCTGCCGCAGGAGTTACATTTCCCTCTCGGGGCCCATGGAACTGAACTTCAGTGGCTTAGTGCCCGGCCTATGAGTCAATGACATGCGGACCTTAAATGCGGCTGGCCCACATGTCATTCTCATGGTGGTGGCGTGGTTCACGACCCACTCGTTCGAGATGAACCAGGTGGTGGTGGCGTGGTCATGGTGAGGGTGCCACAGCTGGGCGTCGGGGCGTTACGAGGCGTAGATGGCCACACTGACGGGTACTACCTATAGTAGGAGTACATAAGTACTCCAACTGAGGATTGATGCTCGGGACGAAATGTGTCACAATCACTGGATGAAAATTCGATGGTGCGGGAGTACGGATTGGAGCACAGCAGCGGAGCAGGCAAACCGCATCCAATCAGGTGTGTCTGTGGTAGAAAGTTGATGGTCGCCGCAGTTCAGCTGGCCCGCATGTCATGCACACAAAGGCGGAGGAGCGGTGGGGCTGAGAGGGATGAGGGGCACGTCGGGGGATGAGGATCCCCTGACGTGAACAATCCTACCATTCTGTCACTGGCATGTGGGACCCATAAGCGTGGGTCCCACCTATCAGCGAAGGAAAGGCAGGGTAAGGCAGTGATAGCCACGTCAGAGGATCCATGTCCACGTCGGGGGACGTTGTGCCGTGGGTTGGAGCGGCATCATGGGAATCACGTGTGGGTGTGGCAGTGGTAGAAACAAGAAACGTGATGGTCGCCGTGGTTCAACTTCCATGGACAAGCTATCATGTCTGCTGACACATGTATATCAAAACTAGAGTGTTTATATTTCAAGCACGTGAAGAAGTATTATTCTACTACTTTGGATTCATTGCAACGCACGAGCCAGCACATTGGTAGTAGTAGTGTCCATCTCTATCTCTAGAGGCCTTCCCTCGTTCATCCTTTTCTCTCACAAGATAAACTACTCATACAAATGCATCTTGATGTTCTGTGGAACACACGAGGATGTTTCCTTGGGGGTCTCTCCAGCGCGGCGTGGCCGTAGTTGCAAGTTGACGCCCCTTGAGATGCTGACATTGAGGGGCACTCGGATTTCCTCCGATGAGCAGGTAAGACGAGTTTGATCATGTAGTAAATGCATTCTAAAGACTACTTCCGTGTCCATTTCCTAATTCTACCCCCGCCCACTGTTTCACAGGTTAGGCTCGGTGCGAGTGGAGATTGGCTTGCATATGTACAGGAGGGTACCAACATCAATTTGCACAACATTTACAACGGTGACACCATTCCCGTAGAACCTTTGTCCAACATTGGGATCAGCCATGCAATGGGCCACCGCATGAATTGGTACGATGCAACCACGGTGAGATTGAATAAGATAGCACGAACCTTGCACATGGCGGTCAAAGGCGGACCATGCTGTCTATGGCTGATTTGTTGCCGTACGAGTAGGAAGACGATGTGCTCCTTTCTAACCGCATCTTCGTGGTGACAAACTAGGGGACTTATTTTGTATGGGATACATCCTACGATATACTCCCTCTCTCCCAGTTTATTTGATTTGAATCTTTTCGTTTTATAAGTTTCAAATTCAAATTTAGAGCTCCCCATCACATGTTGAGATTACAATGTCCATTAAATCGTTGCGTGCATGTATAGTAATCAAACAAATCTCGAGTTTGGCACGAGTTCGTGCTGCGGGAGCACCACAAGGCCTGGCGCAGGAGTTACATTTCCCTCTCAGGGCCGTCGGGACTGAGCTTCAGCGCCTTACTACACCTACCTTTGAGTCAATAACATGTGGACCCGATAGCTGACTGGTCCACATGTAATGCTCCCATAGGCAGAGGGGCAATGGGGCCAAGAGGGGTGAGCCACAAGTCGGGGGATGTGTGGTTTCATGGGTTTGAGCGGCATCGTGGGAATCGCGGGTGGCTGTGGTAGAAACTTGATGCTCGCCGCATTTTAGGTGGCCCACATGTCATGCACACAAGCTGTCATGTCTACGGACACATGCACTGCATAACAATCACTGGAAGGAGTAGCAGAGAAAGCTATATATGCGGATAAATAATTCCTTATAGTCAAGCAGACCCACGCTACTACTATGTTCCAAAGACATGCACACCATCGAAATAGTCCATCTATATCAATATACACCGAGAGGGAATAATGTTTTTTACAAGAGATGAAATAGTTCATCCATCCATAATGCCCTCCTGCTGGTGTGTAACGCCCTTGATGCGGCTATATCTCCCACGTGTCGAAGCACGATTTAGAGGCATAACCGCATTGAAAGCAATGTCGCAAGTGAGGTAATCTTCACACAACCCATGTAATACATAAGGGAAAGAGATACATAGTTGGCTTACAATCGCCACTTCACACAATACATGAATAAAGCATTACATCATCCAGATACACTCAAGGTCCGACTATGGAACCAAACTAAAAGAAGACTACCCCAAATGCTACACAGATCCCCAATCATCCCAACTGGGCTCCACTACTGATCAACTGGAAACAGAACAACACAACGAACAAAGTCTTCATTGAGCTCCTCCTTGAGCTCAGTTGCGTCACCCGCACGATACAACGGCACCTGCAAACTGGTTTTGGAAGCATCTGTGAGTCACGGGGACTCAGTAATCTCACACCCTCGCAATCAAGACTATTTAAGCTTATAGGTAGGGTAAAAGGTAAGAGGTGAAGCTGCAGCAAGCGGCTAGCATATATGGTGGCTAACATACGCAAATGAGAGCGAGAAGAGACGGCAAAAGCACGGTCGAGAATCTATGATCGAGAAGTGATCCTAGAACAACCTACGTCAAGCATTACTCCAACACCGTGTTCACTTCTCGGACTCCGCCGAGAAGAGACCATCACGGTTACACACGCGGTTGATGTATTTTAATTAAGATAAACTTCAGGTTTTCTACAACCGGACATTAACAAATTCCCATCTGCCCATAACCGCGGGCACGACTTTCGAAAGTTCAAAACCCTGCAGGGGTGTCCCAACTTAGCCCATCACAAGCTCTCACGGTCAACGAAGGATATTCGTTCTCCCAAGACAATCCGATCAGGCTCGGCATCCCGGTTACAAGACATCATCGACAATGGTAAAACAAGTCCAGCAAGACCACCCGATGCGCCGACATCCTGATAGGAGCTGCACATATCTCGTTCTCAGGGCAACACCGGATAAGCAATCCGTACAACTGAAACCAGCCCTCGAGTTTCCCCGAGGTGGCGCTGCAAGGGGCTCTAGTTTGGACCAACACTTAGACAAGCACTGGCCCGGGGGGATTAAAATAAAGATGACCCTTGGGCTGGCCTAACCTAAGGGAAAAAAAGGCTAGGTGGCAAATGGTAAAACCGATGTTCGGCCTTGCTGGAGGAGTTTTATTCAAAGCGAACTGTCAAGGGGTTCCCATTATAACCCAACCGTGTAAGGAACGCAAGATCCGGGAACATAACACCGATATGACGGAAACTAGGGCGGCAAGAGTGGAACAAAACACCAGGCATAAGGCCGAGCCTTCCACACTTTACCAAGTATATAGATGCATTAATTAAATAAGAGATATTTTGATATCCCAACAAAATATCCATGTTCCAACAAGGAACAAACTCCAATCTTCACCTGCAACTAACAACGCTATAAGAGGGGCTGAGCAAAGCGGTAACATAGCCAAACAATGGTTTGCTAGGACAAGGTGGGTTAGACGCTTGGCTCAACAATATGGGAGGCATGATAAGCAAGTGGTAGGTATTGCAGCATAGGCATAGCAAAAGAGTGAGCAACTAGCAAGCAAAGATAGAAGTGATTTCAAGGGTATGGTCATCTTGCCTGAAATCCCGCAAGGAAGAAAAACGAGTCCATGAAGAAGACAAATGGACGTAGACGAACGGGTCCTCACAAACACGACATTCTCGGAACAACCCCAAGAAGCAACACCGGAAAGAAGCACACAACATAGTAAACAACCAACACATGAACATGGCATGATATGCGGGATGCGGTATGTGATGCATATGAATGATTTGGACATGAATGATTGAACCTGGCCTCTACATGGAAATCCAAGAGTGCCACTGGAAAGAGGAGGTGATTTCGGTCGAAATCGATATAAAGATCACCGGAATCGGATACACGGTTTGGAAATGGCAAGCAAAACAAATATGGCACCGGTCTGCGATAATCAGCAAGTGACCAACTAAATGCATCAAGAAAATATGCTACAACACTCAAACATAACAACAAAATACATGGCAGGGATCCACTCATGATGCTTGACAAAAGATGAACACTGAGATACGGCTAATTCACTCAATAGCAGGTTCAAACAAGCAAGGAAAAAGAGCAAATGATAACAGGTTACAGACTTAGTGGAATTAACAGCATATCAGGAATTTATCATCAGGAAGCAATTTTAGAGCATGAGAACTACATGCTACAAGAACATATCATGGCAAATCAAGGCATGGAATGAAGCTACTCAAAGCATATAACAGAAGTCCCTTAGTGACCTTGAGCCAAAAGGGATCAGAGAAAACAATTGCAAGCATGTGAACATAGCAAAAACATAAACAGATTCAGACTTAGAGAAAAACTGGAGCATGGCAAAACAGTTAACGAGTAGGCATGTTTATGAGCTCGATGCACTCACTACAGAGCATGCCATGACACACTAAGCATACACCCATCAAGAAGACATGGCATAGGAGCTATACATGAAAAGAACACCAACATAGCATGCACGGATCAATAGCAACATCCTCGGCAAAATCGCTAAACAAGTTAACAATCTGCCAGGAACAATTTAGAGCAAAAGTAGAGCTCGATTGACTCAAGCTAGGCTGCTCCATAATTGCAAACAAAGACATGGATGGATAGAGCACCACAATATAAACAAAACATCCTTACTGATCATCCTCAAAAGAGGCACGGATCACTAGGAAACAACATGAACATATGGCATAAAGACAAAAACAGGACAAAGACTTGGTGAAATTCTAAGTCCCTGAAATCAGCATCAACGAGTACGCTACTTTGCATGCTTGTGCTAGTCACCACATAGATCACAAAAATATATGGCATACACCCCTGTAAAGATGGCATGGCATTCTACAAAACACATGTAGAGCTCAGGATCATAGCATGCACACATTAATCATGGCAAAAATGACAAAATGCCATTTGCTGAAATAGATCCGACATATTCCTCACATAGCCCTCTTCCAACAGAATTTCGGGCATCAAAATGAACTCAAATGAAAATGATGCAATGACATGAAATGATGTAATTGTCAAGAAGAACATTTTGATATGCTACACGCACGAATCGGAACCACGGTTGCAGAGTTATGGCATGTCAAAGTATGCATAAAATTAGGGTTTCGGGGACAAAAGTCAATCGGTTCTGGATCCAGATCTGAGGCGGTTACTGTAGTGGTGCGCCTCCCGAGGTTCGCTAGAACTCGAAGAACTCGCCGGAGCGAGCGGGACCGGCCGGAGAGGAAGAAGGAGAGCCCGGGCGGAGGAGGCTCGCCGGCGAGGGGCTCCGTGCGGTGGCTGGCGCGGGCGGCACGGCGAAGCTCCGTGCGATGGCGGGGCGGACGCGGTGGCGCTCGCTGGCGCGGGGCAGCGGCCGGAGCGGGGGCTCGCCGGCGCGGGGTGGCGGCCAGAGCGCGGGCTCGCCGGCGCGGGCGATGTGGTGGAGGAGAAGGGGCGGCGCGGTCGGGCGGTGTCCCTTGGGCGCGGCGGCGACGGGATCGGGCCGCGGGGGCCCAGATCGGGCTCCGCGGGCCTTGGAGGCGGCGGGTGCCACGTGGTAGGCGCGGATTGGCGCGGAGGTGGCGGTGGACGCGGCGGTCCACTCCGGACGTGTCCAGCGGCGCGCGGAGCGGAAAATTTGGGTTTTGGGGAGGAAGAGATCTGAAATTTTCGGGGGGATGCCTTTATATAGAGGTAGAGGGAGCTAGGAAGCTCCAAATGAGGTGCGGTTTTCGGCCACGAGATCGTGATCAAACGGCCGAGAGGATGGAGGAGGTTTAGGTGGGTTTTGGGCCAGTTTGGAAGGGTGTTGGGCTGCAACACACACGAGGCCTTTTCGGTCCCTCAGTTAACCGTTGGAGTATCAAACAAAGTCCAAATGGTACGAAACTTGAAAGGCAGTCTACCGGTAGTAAACCAAGGCTGCATGAAAAGTCTCGGCCCAATCTGAAAACGTTTAACACCCGCACACAAAAAGAGGTAGAAAGGGACACCGGTTGACATAGGAGCGCCGGATTGTAAAACGGACAACGGGGAAAATGCTCGGATGCATGAGACGAACATGTATGCAAATGAAATGCACATGATTACATGATATGAGATGCATGACACGCAAGCAAAGACAAGGCAACAATAGCGATAACTGGAAGACACCTGGCACATCGGTCTCGGGGCGTTACATGGTGCAACCTTTTCTTCTTCTTCTTCTTCTTCTTCTTGTTCTCATTCTCTGTGGGAGACGGCTTCACAACAAGTTCTTTGGACCTTGCAGCTATATCGAAACTCACACGGGCATCGAGAGCAGCATATTTTATCCGCTCATACGTCAAGGGATAATTCTCCCATCCAGACGACCTTAATGCCACCGTCTCGTCACCCTTCTGAAGATTTGTACCGAGCACAAAATTTGCTACGTCGAATAGGGATGGTGTCTGTTTATCACAATCTTCTACAGGAATTTTGATTCTGGTTTGTAGGTCAGAGATGCTTTTCAAATCAAGGTTGTACGACTTCAGCTTCCGTTTGTCCCCTTCGATGGCTGCCCCACAGAAGTGTACGTCCTCCCGAGACAAGAAATCATGAAGCTCATGTGGTATGGAGGGCGAGTTATGATGTGGTACACCAAAACATCATCTTCGTGGCATAGCTGAAGGACGACGGCACACTGGATCTTCCCAGGGGCACGCTCCGTGTACTCTGCGTCGAGACCGATGACCCTCGTCTCTACCTTTTCGAGGGAGTTGGATACATTGTTGATCCACTGCCGAACAACCCTTGGGTGGATGGTGACGGTGGCAACTATGCGCATCGAGCCTTCGACGAGGACATGTTGGACGCTAAAAACCTGCATCTCGATCTCTTCCGCCATTTGGAACCGCTGGAACGGAGGGCTATGGTTTGGAGAATTAGGATTAGATGGCTAGTCTAACTAAAGTAGTAGATGATTATTTAAAGAGGTTAAAACAATGTGAATGTAGTGGGGTTTGGATGCAAATGAAGACGAAGGGGAGGTGAAGAAGCCGAGGAGAATCGGTTCCCGATGGAGAAGTAAATGGGAGAAGTGGCGTGCAGGCAGTTGATTAGACGGCTAGGTAGACTAAACAAAAAGGCTATGCGGGTAGACTGATGAGTCGTACCTATTCGTGTACGTGCCCATCCTTCCTGATAGGTGGGACCTATGCAAACATATAAAAAATGTGTCATAATTTTTTTGAGCGCGTGAGTGGGAGACACAACATTCTCCATTTTTATTTTCACTTTTCAGTTTTACATGTAGATTTTGACCCCAAAAACACATGGTCTTTTTAACACTTTTTAGTTTGCATTATCCTGGATATAGAACATGGATCTCTGAATAATTTAAATATTCTGAATAATTCAATAATTGACAGAGGCATAACAATTGAAATGTAGCTTCAAATGTCAAAATTTAGTGTCCTGGATACAGAACATGGATCAGTTTAAGTTTGCGTGACACTTTTCAGTTTGCATTATCGTTCTCTGAATAATTCAAATGTCCTGGATACAGAACATGGATAACACTGTATTTTTAGTGTAGAATCTTTTTAGTACTTTGAATTTTGGCCACTACTTCTGCTGTTTAGTAACTTTTCTAAATTTTGGCTACTACTACAGTAAGTTCAAGTGAGTAACTATAGTAACTTCAAGTGAGTAACTCCATTTCTGATTTTTTACATAAAACTAACCATGATATTTGTTCCTCTGTTCTAGTCATAATTATAATCTGATTGCTGAACCCTTAATCATTCTCATAATGTTTACATGATGCACAATTATATTGCCGTCAAAACTACTCCATACACACACTGTCGAAACTGACAAGATGGTGGTGGAGGTGGGAATAAATGTTCAGTATTGGTGCATTTTCTGTGCTTACAAAATTCATATTGAATTTCACTACCAAAAGAAAAGAAGTGGAAATTAAATGTTGCTTTCCACTTACTTCACATGTGTGTAACTATTTTGGTGCATTTTCTGCAGAACCTATGTGTAGATGCAGCATACAGGCCAGTTCATCAACTGCTCGAAGAAGAAAAGAAGGTGGCATTTCCTTGCCTTTGGCATACAGGCCAGTTCACTTAATGTCCTCTGGTGCTATATTTCCGAGAACATCCAAGTTTTTACTTATCACTTTGCTAGCATTCACAAGTCTATTGAAGCGTGCATGTCTTTGTGAATCTTGTTGTCTACTCCAAGTAGATGGTGTGTAGCCTGGCAGAGGATATTAGTACTTGGTGCATTCTAAGTTTAAAAGCACTCTAGATTTACAAGTGTTTACTAAAGATGACAAGTGTTTATTCAGTTCTAAATTTGAAGTAACTAGTAGACAAACAATATTCATCTTTTTCTGTATATGAAGAAGAATAAACCTAGCTAATTCAAATAATTCCAATTTTAGGGACATGTTTTTATAAACTCTTAGTTAAGGGGTTGTGGCGTTTTCAGTTTTTAGTTTTGTCCTGCTTGAATTGATTCTAAAGGAATATTTAGGGAAGAGTCATGGCTATACTTAGCTCTCTGTAAAATGAATGACTGAAATTGGAAAATTGGAAACTTTAGGTATGTTTGCAATTGGACAAATGGTGTATAAATCCAAATAAAGCAAACAAATTCAAATGATTCAAATAAATCCAAATAAATCCAAATAAACATGGTTGATCTTCATTTTGCATAAACCAGGTTGAGTATTACAGAGTATTTGACAACAAATTGACCTGGTTGGAATTCATACAGCAACCGTAATAGTTAACTGAACTTCTTTTGCGTGCATTTATCACTCCAGAAAACTTTCAGTAACAAGTGAGCAGCCTCTGCCTTTTCTCAGTGAACTTTTGAGTGCATTTATCACTTCTTCGAGTATGCTACAACTTCTGCAAATCACAAACTCCTTTAGTTTACATCTCAGTTTTAGCAAACACTACATTTTTAGTAAAGGAGTCATAACTAAATTACAGGCACTGTAGTTTCTCTATAGTATTGGAACACTAAACATTTTCAGTTAACTGTAGCAATAAAAACTTCCAAAAACTAGCAGATCTCCAAGAATGCCAAGAGTATTACTCAATGAATTTGATGGCATCAAACTAAATTTTCACTATAATCTTTTCATCATTTAGCAGCAGTGTACAACCTTTGTCCTGGATTGTTTCTCTAGCTTTATATCCCCTGACTGAATTTTCTCCGCCTGTACTGAGAATAGCAAATTCAGACTCACAGCAACAAATTGAACAACAGCAGTAGCAGAGGCGGGCAGGCAGACTCACCAGCACAGGCGGGAGTGGCAGCAGAGGCGAGGCAGGGGAAAAGGCAAAAGCAGCATCAGAGGTCCACGGCGCTGGCTCGTCCACCAGTAGCAGCATGAGAGGCGGGAGTGGCCAAAATTGTCCACGGCGCCGGCGGCTGAAGCGGACGAAATCGGAGGCGCAGGTGGGCAACGAAGGTGGGCGAACATGGGCGGCGACCTTCGACGGGGCCGGCGGCGTAGCTCGAGGAGGGCGCCGGCGCAGGTCGCCTTCACGGCGGGAGGTGCAGGTGGTAAGCCGCGGCATAGGTGCAAGCGGGCGGCGGCGCTGTTGTTGGTCGCGGGCTAGGCCACGGTTCTGGTGTTGGTCGCAGTGCAGATCCAGGCGGGCGGCGGCGCAGGTGGGTAGCCGACGATGGCTGCAAGGCGCGGGCGACAGGGGAGGAGGAAGGAAGGAGATGGACTTCTTTGTGACGTGTTTAAAACTTTGTGGGTTTTTTTGCAAAAAAAAATACACTGCCCTGTGGACAACTTTTCCCGGACGGAGGGAGTACTAGTTAAATCCGAGCTATGGGTGTGAAGCACTGATATGCCAATACATTTGATTGTGATCTGTTCTAATTTTGTACCTGAACTTTTTTAGAAAGGGTTGTACGTCAACTTAATGTGCTAGCAGAACTTATTGTGTTGTCTGTCTGTTTTCTTTGCACAACATTCAAGATATTTCCCCATCATTGATAAAGACGATGAACCGTTATGTACGACTTCGTTGGTTTCAACATATTCCTTCCCGTAGCGATCCACTGCTTCCATTCTGATTGTGCCGCCTGCGTGAAATTTTTGTATGCAAGTTCAGTGTGCTATTATGTTCTATATGATTGTGTCAACTATATAAGTTTTTACTGAGCATCAGCAATGCATATGGCTGAAAGATGTATTTACGAGCATCGACTGATGGGTATCTCTCTCTATCTCTCTCTCTCTCACATACGCACACACACACACACGTGCAGACGCACAAGTGGGACCCGTTGAATTATTTATTTGCTCGTGACAGCTTTTAATTAGGTTCCACTGTAATCTAACTTTTTTCTTAAGTTATTAATTGAGCTCAGTGACTTCAAAAAGTTGTACAGAAGCCTTGTTTGGGCCTTTCCGGCATCGCTGAATGTGGGCTGAGTAACCATGTTAGGTTGTATTGTACTACACAAGCCTTTTTTCAACATCAGCAATGCAACTCGGCTGACAGTTGTACACAATAGCCGGGTCAACTTGTTATTCTCCGCCCCGCTGGGCTGCAAACTTTCCTAGGAGGTATGCATTAGACTTAACAAGAAAATGGACTTTAAGAAATAACAAATGGGATGTAATTATAATAATTGGACAGGACTATGCACCAAACACGTAATTAGTTTGAAAAATATATTATTTTTCGAATTTGAAAATTTTAATTTCATTACTTGTTGCACGCGCAATATTTTGTTGGATTGTAACGTAATACAACTTTATTTTGAAATTATATTTGACCTGACTAGAAATTTCGGATAAAAATATTTCAGATCCCATCAAAATGTGGGAATTTTTTTTGAATTCTGTTTTGAGTGGTTGTTTGAAATTATTAATCGTTGTCCTAGCTAGAAGTTGGGCTGTACTTTTAACAAACTGTAAATGGGCTGTAGTAAATTCCATTAGAATTAAACAATGGGTTGTACATTCTTACAAATCGCAAATGGGCTATATGTTCTCTGCCAAATCCGAGCTGTGGGCCTACTAAGTTGACGCGTACCAAGGGCTTTGTCAACATAGTCAATATAAACGATTCTAGCTACAGTGATCGTACGATGTCCATCCAACGGCCGTAGTGCTTCTTCAACCTCTGGTCTTCTTGCTCCAGCCGCCCAAAGCAGCGCCGGTCGTTTTGCGTGCTCCTGCCTCCCGTGGCCGGCTGTGATGTCGCGGAGGCCGCACAGCCCCGTACTACTCCCACCGTTGGCCAGGCCATCCCTCTACTCACCCACACCCCCTGTTATTCTGCGGCGACGGCAGCCTCACACCGCAGCCGAACCAGTGAACCCTCGTACTCCTTTCCGCGCAGGCTTCAACTGCTGCGTCTTCCCTAGCTCCGCGTCATCCCCTTCCTAGGCCTCATCGTCGTCCAGACCACCGCCCTGGTGCTCTCGGCGCGGCGTGGTCAATGTGGTCAACGACCGACTTCCATCGGAAGAGTACTGTACATGGAGAGGCTGACAGCCGGGTCCAGGCGGCCGCAAGGAAGTGCCTCCTTATTAGGCACAAAATAATTATTCCTCTACCTGACAGCAGGGACCCACCAGACGTGCCACCTTATTTCATGAAAAAAACATTTCCCCCTGACTGCTAGGACCCATCGGACGGGCTAGCGAATTTTGTGAAAAAAACATTCCCCCCGCTGTCAGCTCAGACCCACCGGAAGTGCCTCCTTATTACGCACAAAAAAAGAATACTCCCCCTGCTAGGTGGGACCCACCATGGTGGGAGGCTGACTTGTGGGCCTACTAAGTTGACTGGGACGGGGGCCTTTGTCAACTTTAGTCAATATGAACGATTCTAGCTCTAGTGACCATACGATGTCCATCCAACGACCGTAGTGCTTCTTCAACCTCTGGTCTTCTTGCTCCAGCTGCCCAAAGCAGCGCCGGTCGTGCCGCATGCTCCTGCCTCCCGTGGTCGGCTGTGCTGCCGTGGAGACCTCACTGGCCCCTACTATTCCCACCGTTGGCTAGGCCCTGCGGCGACGGCAGCCTCACACCACAGCCAAACTAGTGAACCCTCGTACTCCTTTCCGCGCGGGCTTCCACTGTCGCATCTTCCCCGGATCCCCGTCATCCCCTTCCTAGGCCTCGCCGTCGTCCACCGCCCTGGAGCTCTCGGCGTGGCGTGGTTAACGTGGTCAAGGAACGACTTCCATCGAACGTGGACTGTACGTGGAGAGGCTGACAACTGGGTCCACGGCCGCAGCAAGGAAGTGCCTCCTTATTACGCGGAAAATAATGATTCCTCCACCTGACAGCTGGGACCCACCGGACGGGCCACTGTATTTCGCGAAAAAACATTTCCCCCTGACTGCTGGGACCCACCAGCTACATCTTCGCACGCAAGGAAGTGCGTCTGGGCAAAAAAACGATTCGCCCCCCTGACTGCTGGGATCCACCAGCTACATCTTCGCAGGCAAGGAAGTGCCTGATAGTTGGGACCCACCTGGTCGAAGCGTATTTAGCATTGTCATTCTGGTCGCGAACGTGTACATACATATATACTGGTGGATGTAGGGGTGCGCATGTGTCGTAGTAGAGGCGCGTACGTGTCGTAGTAGAGGCGCGCACATAGCATGTACACGTACATACAGCGGCCATGGTGCAAGAAAGAAAATACGACCACGTATGTGTACATACGGGCGGGGTCTCGAACGCCTACTCGCGCATACATACGGCCAGGGCTCGTGTACATGGCTGGGTCGGAACGGAGAAATAGTGTTGTCGTCGTGTTCATGGGGAGGCAACGGAATGCGTCGTGTTCATGAGGAGGCAACGAAATGCATCGTGTTCATCGGGAGGCAACGAAACGCGTGGGAGCCAACCGGCTGGGTCGGAACGGAATGCGTGGTTGTGTTCATCGGCAGGGCTTGGACGGAACAAGCGATGGAAATGAGGCCTGAACGGGGTCCTGTTGATCGGGAGGGGTCTGGCGTACCGTAAAACAGAGGAAAGGGACCTCCTACGGTCAAAACGGGGGTCCTATTGATCGGGAGGGGTGTGGCGTACCGCAAAATAGAGGAAACGGACTTGTGTTGGAGCGCTACGGTCGAAACGGGGGTCCTGTTCATCGGGAGGGGTGCGGCGTACCGCAAAACGGATGAACAGACTTGTGTTGGAGCGCTACGGTCGAAACGGGGGTCCTATTCATCGGGAGGGGTCTGGCGTACCGCAAAACGGGACTCCACGGGATACTGTTCATATCCACCGTCGACCTCCTCCAGCCACCACGGGCTACCGTCGACCTCCTCCAGCCTCCATGGGCTCCTGTTCATCCAGCCTCCATGGCGCGCTACTCCACCAGCTACTGTTCAACCACCCCTCCACGGGCACCCCTCCACCGTCTACTGTTCATCCAGCCCTCCACCACACCACGGTGTAACACCCCGGATATGATTTACCTAATATGTAATCCAACTCTTGTCGTTTCTGGCGTTAAGTTATTTTATTTTCTCGGGTTTGGGTTTTTGTCTCCGCGTGTTGTTGTCTTTGTCATGCATCTCATATCATGTCATCATGAGCATTGCATTTGCATACGTGTTCGTCTCATGCATCCGAGCATTTTCCCCGTTGTCCGTTTTGCATTCCGGCGCTCCGTTCTCCTCCGGTGGTCATTTCTACCTTTCTTTCGTGTGTGGGGGTGAAACATTTCCGGATTGGATCGAGACTTGCCAGGCGGACTTGGTTTACTACCGGTAGACGGCCTGTCAAGTTTCGTACCATTTGGACTTCGTTTGATGCTCCAACGGTTAACCGAGGGACCGAAAAGGCCTCGTGTGTGTTGCAGCCCAACACCCCCCCATTTTGGCCCAAAACCCACCAAAACCCTCTCAATCATCTAGAGCGTTCGATCATGATCACGTGGCCGAAAACCACACCTCATTTGGACACTCCTAGATCCCTCTATGCCTATAAATAGCCCCCCTCAGAAATCCATGGGTTCTTCTCCCCCGAAACCCTAGCCCTCTTCTTCCTCCGTGCGCCGGAGAACGTCCGCCGGCGCCGGACGTGTCCACTGCGTCCGCCGCCGCCACGTGGCGCATTCCCATTCGCCGCCGCCACCGCGCCCACTTCGCAGACCCGCTGGCCCGCCAAGGCCCGCCGCGGGCCCTCCCGGCCCGAAGCCTCCGCCCGAGCCGCTCCAGATCCGCCCGCGCCCGCGCCTCTCCTCCACGTCCGCGCCGCCGGCCACCTTCAACTCCGGCCGCCGCGCGCCATTGGCGGCCTCGCGAGCTCCGGCGACCATCGCCCGCTCTGGCAGCCGCCGCAGCCCACGCCGCACCGCCTAGGCTCCCTTGTCGCCGGCGCCGCCTCCTCCCGAAGCCCGGCCACCAACGTCCCGTCCTCGAGCTCCAAGTCCGGCCGACGAACCTCGGGAAGCGCGCGTGAACAGTAACCGGATCCAGATCCAGATCCAAAACTCGGTTAACTTTCCTCCCGAAACCCTAATTATATTGCCATGTTCATCGTGCCGTAACTTTGCATCCATAGATCCGTTTTGGGCGTGTGGCATATCAAAATGTTTGTCTCAGAGAGTACATCATTTCATCTGATTGCATCATTTTCATTTGAGTTCATGTTGATGCCCTAAATGCTGTTGGAAGAGTGCTATTTGAGTTAATTGTCAGATCTGCTGCTCCAAATAGCTATTTGTCTTTTTTGCCATGATTATTGTGTGCATGATATGCCCATGAGCTCTACATGTGTTTTGTCATATGCTTTGTCATCTTTCTAGAGGTGCCATCCATGTATTTTTTTTGATGTGTGTGATGACTAGCACAAGCTTGCAAAGTGGTGCATTCGTTAATGTTGATTTCAGGGACTTAGCAATTCCACCAAGTCCTTGATCTGTTTTTATCAATATGCCATATGTTCATGTTGTTTCCTAGTGATCCGTGCCTCTTTTGAGGATGATCAGTAAGGATGATTTGTTAATCTTGTAGTGCTCTATCCATCCATGTCTTTGTTTTCAATTATGGAGCACCCTAGCTTGAGTCAATCGAGCTCTACTTTTGCTATTTTGTGAATCTGGGCAGATTGTCTACTTGTTAGCGATTTTGCCGAGGATGTTGTAGTTGATCCGTGCATGCTATGTTGTTGTTCTTGCCATGTATAGCTTGTATACTGTGTATTGTTGATGGGTGTATGCTTAGATTGTCATGACATGCTCTGTAGTGAGTGCATCGGTCTCGTAAACATGCCTACTTGATATCTGTTTTACATGTTCCAGTTTTTCTCTAAGTCTGTGATCTGTTTATGTTTTTGCCATGTTCACATGGTTGCAATTGTATTTTCTGATCCCTTTTGGCTCAAGGTCACTAAGGGACTTTTGTTAAGATCTTTGAGTAGCTCCATGCCATGCTTTACTTTGCCATGTTAAGTTCCTGTAGAATATTGTTTTATTGCTCCAAAGTGTGCTACCTGATCTGAAATTCCAGACAATTGTTAATTTCACTAAGTCTGAGATCTGTTTACCAAATGCACTTTTGCCATGCTTGTTTGAACCTGTTAATGGATGAATTGGCCATAGCTCAGTGTTCATAAATTGATAAGATTCATGAATGGATCCCTGCCATGTATTTTGTTGCCATGTTTGGGTGCTGTAGCATGTTTAACTTGTTGCATTTAGATGGCTACTTGCTGTATATCGCAGACCGTTGCCATATTTGAATTGATTGCCATTTCCAAACTGTGTCTCCGATTCCGGTGTTCTTTATATCGATTTCAACCGAAATCATCTCACCTTTCTAGTGGCACACTTGTATTTCCAAGTTGAGGCCAGGTTCTTTCATTCCTTGTCAAATCTTGCATATGCATCACATATCGCATCCCGCATAGCATACCATGTTTGCATCATGTTGTTTGAGCTTTGCACGTGGTTGATTGTGTTCCTTTTGCTTGTTTGTCTTGTTTGGGTAGAGCCAGGAGACGAGTTCGCTAACGAGGAGCCCGTTGAGTTTGCTTTCGAGGATCCAGTCAACTCTGACAACTTTGCAGGCAAGATGATCATACCCTCGAAATCACTTCTATCTTTGCTTTGCTAGATGCTCGCTCTTTTCATATGCCTACGCTACGGTGCCTACCACTTGCTTATCATGCCTCCCAAATTGCCATATCAAACCTCTAACCACCATGTCCTAGCAAACCGTTGATTGGCTATGTTACCGCATTGCTCAGCCCCTCTTATAGCGTTGCTAGTTGCAGGTGAAGATTGGAGACCGTTCCTTGTTGGAACATTATTTACTTGTTGGGATATCATTATATTATCTTGTTATCTTAGTACATCTATATACTTGGTAAAGGGTGGAAGGATCGGCCTCTCGCCTAGTGTTTTGTTCCACTCTTGCCGCCCTAGTTTCCGTCATATCAGTGTTATGTTCCCGGATTTTGCGTTCCTTACACGGTTGGGTGATAATGGGAACCCCTTGACAGTCCGCCTTGAATAAAACTCCTCCAGCAATGCCCAACCTTGGTTTTACCATTTGCCACCTAGCCTTTTTCCCTTGGGTTTCGCAGACTCAAGGGTCATCTTTATTTTAAACCCCCGGGCCAATGCTTCTTTAAGCGTAGGTCCAACCTAGAGCACCGTGCGGGGCCGTCCCTTGGAAACTTGGGCTACGTTGGCTCTCGTACGCTTAGCTTATCCAGTGTGCCCTGAGAACGAGATATGTGCAGCTCCTATCGGGATTTGTCGGCACAGCGGGTGGTGTTGCTGGACTTGTTTTACCATTGTCGGAGTTGTCTTGTAGAACCGGGATGCCGAGTCTGATCGGAATGTCTCGGGAGATGGTATATCCTTTGTTGACCGTGAGAGCTTGTCATGGGCTATGTTGGGACTCCCCTGTAGGGATTTGAACTCTCGAAAGCCGTGCCCGTGGTTATGGGCAGATGGGAATTTTTTAATGTCCGGTTGTAGATAACTTGAACCTAAACTTAATTAAAATGAATCAACTGTGTGCGTTACCGTGATGGTCTCTTCTCGGCGGAGTCCGAGAAGCGAACACGGTGTTGGAGTAATGCTTGCCGCAGGTTGTTCTCTAGTTATTCGTTCACGCTTTGCCTTCTCTTCTCACTCTCTTTTGCGAACAGGTTTAGCCACCATATATGCTAGTCGCTTACTGCAGCTCCACATATTACCTTGCCTTACCTATAAGCTTAAACAGTCTTGATCGCGAGGGTGCGAGATTGCTGAGTCCCTGTGGCTCACAGATTACTTCCAAACCAGATGCAGGGCCTGATGACTCCATTCCAGATGACGCGCTTGATCTCAAGTGGGAGTTCGATGAGGACTCACGCCGTTACTATGTGTCTTTCCCTGATGATTAGTAGTGGTGCCCAGTTGGGGCGATCGGGACCGTGTCGCACGTTGGGTTGATCTTTTATTTCTGCATCGTAGTCGGGCCATGAGTGATTGGATGATGTAATGCTATTTATGTACTTTGTTTGACGTGGCGAGTGTAAGCCAACTATGTACCTTCCCCTTTTATTATCTTTATTACATGGGATGTTGTGAAGATTACCTTACTTGCGACATTGCTTTCAATGCAGTTATGCCTCTAAGTCGCGCTTCAACACGTAGGAGATATAGCCGCATCGAGGGCGTTACAAGTTGGTATCAGAGCCAGGTATCTCCTACGTTTCAAGGAAGATCATGCCAAGCATTTGTGTTTGGTTCTCGATAAGCTTAGGGAACAACAGTTCTACGCCAAGTTCTCAAAGTGTGAGTTTTGGCTCGATGATGTTCTTTATCTTGGGCATATCATCTCTGCCAAGGGCGTTGCGGTGAATCCTGAGAAGGTGTCTGCAATTGTGAATTGGGAACCACCTCAGAACGTGAAGCAACTCCATAGCTTCCTCGGTCTCGCAAGCTACTGTCGAAGGTTCGTTGAGAACTTTTCAAAGATCGCGAAGCCTCTCTCAAACCTTCTCTAGAAGCACGTCAAGTACATTTGGTCTCCGGAATGTGACATCGCTTTCAACACTTTGAAAGAGAAATTGGTCACTGCTCCAGTTCTGACTCCTCCTGACGAATCCAAACCGTTCGAGGTCTTCTGCGATGCCTCTCTCCAAGGTCTTGGTGCAGTTTTGATGCAAGAAAAGAAAGTTGTGGCTTATACCTCTCGCCAGTTGAAGCCCAACGAGAAGAACTACCCCACTCATGACCTCGAGTTGCGGCAGTTGTGCATGCTCTTTTGACTTGGAGACATCTCTTATTGGGAAGAAAACTAGACATCTTCACTGACCACAAGAGTCTCAAGTACATCTTCACTCAGCCTAATTTCAATGTCAGGCAGACTCGATGGGTCGAAATGATTCAAGAGTATAATCCGAGTATCGAGTATACTCCAGGCAAGGCCAATGTGATTGCTGACGCATTGAGCAGGAAGTCTTATTGCAACTGTCTGATTCTTAAGCCTTATCAACCCGAGCTTTGCGAAGCTTTCCACAAACTTAATCTGCAAGTTGTTCCTCAAGGTTTCCTCGCCAACCTTCAAGTCTCTCCTACCTTGGAAGACCAGATTCGCCAAGCTCAGCTTCTTGATGCTATGGTGAAGAAGGTGAAGATTGGGATCGCCAAGAGCCAACCCAAGTACAAGTGCAACCGCCTTGATGACAAGGATACTCTCTTCTTTGAGGATCGTATTGTTGTGCCCAAAGGTGATCTTCGTAAGTGATCATGAACGAGGCTCACAACTCACACCTCTCCATCCACCCTGGGAGCACGAAGATGTATCAGGACCTCAAGCAGGCTTATTGGTGGACTCGAATGAAGCGCGAGATTGCTCAGTTTGTGAATGAGTGTGATGTCTGCAGAAGAGTGAAGGCAGAACACCAAAGGCCAGCTGGTCTCCTCCAACCTCTTGCCATTCCAGAATGGAAGTTTGACCACATTGAGATGGACTTCGTGACTGGGTTTCCAAAGTCCAAGCGTGGCAATGATGCTATATTCGTTGTCATCGACAAACTCACTAAAGTGGCTCACTTTCTTCCTATCAAAGAGTCAATCACTGCAGCTCAATTGGTGGAGCTCTATACCTCTCGAATTGTCTCTCTGCACGGTATTCCTCAGGTGATCTCTTCAGACCGTGGCAGCATCTTTACCTCCAAGTTTTGGGATTCTTTTCAGAAGGCCATGGGCACCAACATCCATTTCAGCACAGCTTTCCATCCTCAAACTAGCGGTCAAGTCGAGCGTGTCAATCAGATTCTTGAAGATATGCTCAGGGCTTGTGTGATCTCCTTCAGCATGAAGTTGGAGGATTGTCTTCCATATGCTGAATTTGCCTACAACAACAGTTTTCAAGCAAGTTCGGGCAAGGCCCCATTCGAAATTCTGTATGGCAGGAAGTGTCGTACCCCTCTCAACTGGTCTGAAACCGGTGAACGTCAACTTCTGGGAAATGACTTAATCACAGAGGCAGAGGAAATGTGCAAAGTCATTCGAGATAACCTCAAAGCATCGCAATCGCGCCAGAAGAGCTACTATGATAGTAAGCACTGTGATTTGACTTTCGAGATCGAAGATCATGTTTACCTCCGCGTCTCTCCAATGAAAGGTACTGGTCCCTTCGGTATCAAAGGGAAGCTTGCCCCTAGATACGTGGGACCTTTCAAGATCATCAGCAAGAGAGGCGATCTCGCCTATCAACTCGAGCTTCCTTCAAACTTTGCAAATGTGCATGACGTGTTCCATGTCTGTCAGCTCCACAAGTGCTTGAAGACTCCTGACCGCACCGTCAACTTCGAAGATATTGAGATCCAAGAAGATCTCTCTTATCGTGAGCACCCCGTTGCTATTCTTGAAGAGACTGAACGCAAGACTCGCAATAAGTCAATCAAATTCCTCAAAGTCAAGTGGTCACACCATTCTGACCGTGAAGCCACCTGGGAACGCGAGGATCACCTCCTTTCTGAGTACCCGGCGTTCTTCCAGTCCTAGATCTCGGGACGAGATCCTTTCGTAGTGGTGGAGTGTTGTAACACCCCGGATATGATTTACCTAATATGTAATCCAACTCTTGCCGTTTCCGGCGTTAAGTTATTTTATTTTCTCGGGTTTGGGTTTTTGTCTCCAAGTGTTGTTGTCTTTGTCATGCATCTCATATCATGTCATCTTGAGCATTGCATTTGCATACGTGTTCGTCTCATGCATCCGAGCTTTTTCCCCGTTGTCCGTTTTGCATTCCGGCGCTCCGTTCTCCTCCGGTGGTCATTTCTACCTTTCTTTCGATTGTGGGGGTTAAACATTTCCGGATTGGACCGAGACTTGCCAAGCGGCCTTGGTTTACTACCGGTAGACCGCCTTGCAAGTTTCGTACCATTTGGACTTCGTTTGATGCTCCAACGGTTAACCGAGGGACCAAAAAGGCCTCGTGTGTGTTGCAGACCAACACCCCTCCATTTTGGCCCAAAACCTACCAAAACCTCTCCATCATCTAGAGCGTTCGATCACGATCGCGTGGCCGAAAACCGCACCTCATTTGGACACTCCTAGCTCCCTCTATGCCTATAAATAGCCCCCCTCTCAAATCCATGGGTTCTTCTCCCCTGAAACCCTAGCCCTCTTCTTCCTCCATGCGTCGGACAACGTCCGCTGGCGCCGGACGTGTCCACTGCGTCTTCCGCCGCCACGTGGCGCATTCCCATTCGCCACCGCCACCGCACCCACTTCGCCGCCCCGCCGGCCCGCTGCAGGCCTTCCGGCCCGAAGCCTCCGCCCGAGCCGCTCCAGATCCGCCCGTGCCCGTGGCTCTCCTACACGTCCGCGCCGCCGCCCGCCTTCAACTCCGGCCTCCGCGCGCCATTGGCGGCCTCGCGAGCTCCGGCGACCACCGCCTGCTCTGGCAGCCGCCGCAGCCCACGCCGCGCTGCCCAGGCTCCCTCGTCACCGGGGCCGCCTCCTCCCGAAGCCCGGCCACTGACGTCCCATCCTCGAGCTCCAAGTCCGGCCGAAGAACCTCGGGAAGCGCGCGTGAACAGTAACCGGATCCAGATCCAGATCCAAAACTTGGTTGACTTTCCTCCCGAAACCCTAATTATATTGCCATGTTCATCGTGTCGTAACTTTGCATCCGTAGATCCGTTTTGGGCGTGTGGCATATCAAAATGTTCGTATCAGAGAGTACATCATTTCATCTCATTGCATCATTTTCATTTGAGTTCATCTTGATGCTGAAATGCTGTTGGAAGAGTGCTATTTGAGTTAATTGTCAGATCTGCTGCTCCATATAGCTATTTGTCTTTTTTGCCATGATTATTGTGTGCATGATATGCCCATGAGCTCTACATGTGTTTTGTCATATGCTTTGTCATCTTTCCAGAGGTGCCATCCATGTATTTTTGTGATGTGTTTGGTGACTAGCACAAGCTTGCAAAGTGGTGCATTCGTTAATGTTGATTTCAGGGACTTAGCAATTCCACTAAGCCCTTGATCTGTTTTTATCGATATACCATATGTTCATGTTGTTTCCTAGTGATCCGTGCCTCTTTTGAGGATGATCAGTAAGGATGATTTGTTGATATTGTAGTGCTCTATCCATCCATGTCTTTGTTTGCAATTATGGAGCACCCTAGCTTGAGTCAATCGAGCTCTACTTTTGCTATTTCGTGAATCTGGGCAGATTGTCTACTTGTTAGCGATTTTGCCGAGGATGTTGTAGTTGATCCGTGCATGCTATGTTCTTGTTCTTTCCATGTCTAGCTTGTATAATGTGTATTGTTGATGGGTGTATGCTTAGATTGTCATGACATGCTCTGCAGTGAGTGCATCGGTCTCGTAAACACGCCTACTTGATATCTGTTTTACATGTTCCAGTTTTTCTCTAAGTCTGTGATATGTTTATGTTTTTGCCATGTTCACATGGTTGCAATTGTATTTTCTAATCCCTTTTGGCTCAAGGTCACTAAGGGACTTTTGTTAAGATCTTTGAGTAGCTCCATGCCATGCTTTACTTTGCCATGTTAAGTTCCTGTAGAATATTGTTTTATTTCTCCAAAGTGTGCTACCTGATCTGAAATTCCAGACAAGTGTTAATTTCACTAAGTCTGAGATCTGTTTACCAATTGCACTTTTGCCATGCTTGTTTGAACCTGTTAATGGATGAATTGGCCGTAGCTCAGTGTTCATATTTTGTTAAGATTCATGAATGGATCCCTGCCATGTATTTTGTTGCCATGTTTGGGTGCTGTAGCATGTTTAACTTGTTGCATTTAGATGGATACTTGCTGTATATCACAGACCGGTGCCATATTTGAATTGTTTGCCATTTCCAAACCGTGTCTCCGATTCCGGTGTTCTTTATATCGATTTCAACCGAAATCACCTCACCTTTCCAGTGGAACACTTGGATTTCCAAGTTGAGGTCAGGTTCTTTCATTCCTTGCCAAATCTTGCATATGCATCACATATCGCATCCCGCATAGCATACCATGTTTGCATCATGTTGTTTGAGCTTTGCACGTGGTTGATTATGTTCCTCTTGCTTGTTTGTCTTGTTTGGGTAGAGCCGGGAGACGAGTTTGCTAATGAGGAGCCCGTTGAGTTTGCTTTTGAGGATCCAGTCAACTCTGACAACTTTGGAGGCAAGATGATCATACCCTCGAAATCACTTCTATCTTTGCTTTGCTTGATGCTCGCTCTTTTGCTATGCCTATGCTATGATGCCTACCACTTGCTTATCATGCCTCCCAAATTGCCATGTCAAACCTCTAACCACCATGTCCTAGCAAACCGTTGATTGGCTATGTTACCGCTTTGCTCAGCCCCTCTTATAGCGTTGCTAGTTGAAGGTGAAGATTGGAGACCATTCCTTGTTGGAACATTGTTTACTTGTTAGGATATCATTATATTATCTTGTTATCTTAATGCATCTATATACTTGGTAAAGGGTGGAAGGCTCGGCCTCTCGCCTAGTGTTTTGTTCCACTCTTGCCGCCCTAGTTTCCGTCATATCGGTGTTATGTTCCCGGATTTTGCGTTCCTTACGCGGTTGGGTGATAATGGGAACCCCTTGACAGTCCGCCTTGAATAAAACTCCTCCAGCAATGCCCAACCTTGGTTTTACCATTTGCCACCTAGCCTTTTTCCCTTGGGTTTCACAGACTCAATGGTCATCTTTATTTTAAACCCCTGGGCCAGTGCTTCTCTAAGCGTTGGTCCAACCTAGAGCACCGTGCGGGGCCGTCCCTTGGCAACTTGGGTTACGTTGGCTCCCGTACGCTTAGCTTATGCGCTGTGCCCAAAGAACGAGATATGTGCAGCTCCTATCGGGATTTGTCGGCATAGCGGGTGGTGTTGCTGGACTTGTTTTACCATTGTCGGAGTTGTCTTGTAGAACCGGGATGCCGAGTCTGATCGGAATGTCTCGGGAGAAGGTATATCCTTCATTGACCATGAGAGCTTGTCATGGGCTAAGTTGGGACTCCCCTGCAGGGATTTAAACTTTCGAAAGCCGTGCCCGTGGTTATGGGCAGATGGGAATTTGTTAATGTCCGGTTGTAGATAACTTGAACCTAAACTTAATTAAAATGAATCAACTGTGTGCGTTACCGTGATGGTCTCTTCTCGGCGGAGTCCGGGAAGCGAACACGGTGTTGGAGTAATGCTTGCCGCAGGTTGTTCTCTAGTTATTCGTTCGCGCTTTGTCTTCTCTTCTCGCTCTCTTTTGCGAACAGGTTTAGCCACCATATATGCTAGTCGCTTGCTGCAGCTCCACATATTACCTTGCCTTACCTATAAGCTTAAATAGTCTTGATCGCGAGGGTGCGAGATTGTTGAGTCCCTGTGGCTCACAGATTACTTCCAAACTAGATGCAGGGCCTAATGACTCCGTTCCAGATGACGCGCTTGAGCTCAAGTGGGAGTTCGACGAGGACTCACGCCGTTACTATGTGTCTTTCCCTGATAATCAGTAGTGGTGCCCAGTTGGGGCGATCGGGACCGTGTCGCACGTTGGGTTGATCTTTTATTTCGGCACCGTAGTCGGGCCATGAGTGATTGGATGATGTAGTGCTATTTATGTACTTTGTTTGACGTGGCGAGTGTAACCCAACTATGTACCTTCCCCTTTTATTATTTTTATTACATGGGATGTTGTGAAGATTACCTTACTTGCGACATTGCTTTCAATGCGGTTATGCCTCTAAGTCATGCTTCGACACGTAGGAGATATAGCCGCATCGAGGGCGTTACACACGGGGTCCTGTTCATCCAGAGGCAACGCCACCGCTCACTATTCATCCAACCCCCTCCTCCCGCAACGCTCACTGTTCATCCCAGAGGCAGCATCGATCGACTTCAGTTAGCAGCAGTAGCGAAGGAATCGCTCGATCGGGTTCAGTTAACAGCCATCGATTGATCGCTTGGGTTTAGTAATGCGTAGCATGCAGTGCAATTGCTCGGGTTCAGTTAGAGACCAATGCCTCGCTCGGGTTCAATTAGAGCCAACGCCTCGCACACCCGCGCGTACGTGTATGAGAGAAACGCGCATCGCGCATCGCTCAGCCCCCGACCTCCCACCGTAACCGGGAACTCCCCAAAATTTTCCTCGCCCTCGCTTCTACCATGGTTTTTTCCGTCATGGACGGCCCAAAGAATGTCATCCAGCCGCGTCTCCGGCCCGCCCAGGATGAAAAGCCCATTTTCTGTCATGATTTTTTGTCATAGAAGTAGGAGCCCACAACATCTATGATGATACCGTGTTTTGCCACAATTATTGTCATGGAAGTGTCATATGTATGACAATTTTTTTTTTCGTTCAGCCCAAAATGTCACGGATGTGTCTTTTTTTTGTAGTGCTCATCTCCAACCCGCCGCCAGAGAGCCACGCTCGATCCCCACCTTCTCTCGCCCGCAGCGCCCCTCTCCCTCGATCCCCTGCTTCCTTGCTTCGCCAGGGAGAGGAGCGAGGACCTGTGCCCACAGCCGTCGTCCTACCAGGGCCACAGTGCCGTCACCTCTTTCCCTCTCCCCCTCGTCCTCCCTACCTTGCCCTCATTCTCGCTCCGGCAGCCACGACCAACGCCGGCCCTGTCGCCAAGCGACGCCCGCTCTTCGGTCCGGCGTCCCGTGATGTCCCTGTTGCCATCGTCCGATGCTGCCGCTGGAGCCCGACGCCTCTGCCTCTCCTCTGCTCCCGCCAATTTCGTCTCCCCATGCTCCAGTTGCGCCGACGTCCGGAGCTCCAAGTCCACCACCTCAGTTGTTCGCCCCAAGATCCGGCGAGGTCACGGCCGGACCCTACTCCGATGCCCTATCCCCATCGGTGTTGACCTCCACCGCAGGAGCAGCGTCGCCGCTGCTTTGCTTCTACGTTGTTCTCCAAGTCCCGCTGGAGGTCGCGCGAGCCCGCATTGACCACGTCGGTGTGGGTCCCTTTCGCCAGCAGCCGCACGTCACACATAGCTAAAGTCCCAGTGGCCTCGTTCATGCGCTAGCCCTGCTCCAGAACCGCCAAGACCGTCTAGGATTCGCCAAGTACCGGTTCGAGTATGACTACCGCCGATAACCCGAGGACACCGAGTACGACTACACAGGATGATGCATCAAGTTCCACGGCTGTCTACATGGAAGTACCACTACCGTCGCCATGGATTCGTCAAGACCCGTATACCACTACCGCCTCCGAAGAACCATGTAACGATACATCATGTTCGACCATGACTCGTGTACGACTACGCGGGATTCCTCGGATGCCAACTTCAACGATGCGTCAAGTTCCTCGTTGTGACCCCGAACATCTACGGACAAACTTGTGCGTCTAAGAACGTGAACGACTACCGTCGCCAAGATCGCTAGTACCACTACCCTCGTCGAGGATCGATAGTACCACTACTTCCACTATTGTCGCCACGAGAACAATTACTTCCCACAACGACCCGTGAACGACTACTTCCACTATGACCGTCCCGAGAACGTCTACTTCCTTTACCTTGCATCGAACTTGATCTGTTCCTAAAAGGCACGCTTTAAAGGTATAACCCTGGGACGACGCCCGTGGACCGAATGCATGTGTTGTACGAGATGCACCCTATGTTTGCACTGTGTCCGATTTGTTCCTTGCACGTTCGCCGTAAGCCATGCCACCGACATGTGGGACACCCGGGATCCGGGATCACTCCCCGTCACTCTTGCACGTTTCACGCACCCGCACTTGTTCCTTTACACCAGCATCTCAATCGAGTTGCCGGATCACCAGAATGTTGCTGTTGTAACATTTCCGTTTCGCCGCCGTGGCACCCTTTTCCTTCCGCAATGGCGACAAATCCATCGTATCATCTTTGTCAACATTTTCATAAAATTTCTTAAAACTTGCACATGTCATCCGCATCATGATAACAACATTTAAAATGTTTAAAATTGTTGTTGCTTTAAATTGCTAAATGCATGTGGGGTTTTACCGGAAAAGTTATTTGTTGTTTCCAGCCTCACTTAAAATTGCCTAAGATGTGTAGTTTACTTTTGCCTCACCTCTTGCCATGCTTAACAACATTTAATATTGTTGGGTACATAAATGGGAGAGAACTAAATAATTGATGTGGTGTTTCGTCAATATGCAACTTGTTACATATTGAGCTCCACTTAATTTTTAATGTTGGTTGTGCACTTTGCCATGCCATGCCTCATTAAACCGGACATGCATCATACTTGGTTGTGCATCATGCCATGTTCATGTGATGGTTGTTTACTACGATGCTTGTTCTTCCTGGGTTGCTTCTCTCGTTAGCTTCGGTTTCGTTCCGGAGTTGTGAGGATTCGTTCGACTCCGTCCGTTTGTCTTCTTCATGGACTCGTTCTTCTTCTTTGCGGGATTTCAGGCAAGATGACCATACCCTTGAAATCACTTCTATCTTTGCTTGCTAGTTGTTTGCTCTATCATTATGTCGCGCTAACTACCACTTGTTATATCATGCCTCCCATATTGCCATGTCAAGCCTCTAACCTACCTTCCAAGCAAACCGTTGTTAACCGCATCTTGGAACATGGATATGTTGGGATATCACAATATCTCTTATTTAATTAATGCATCTATATACTTGTTAAAGGGTGGAAGGCTCGGCATTATGCCTGGTGTTTTGTTCCACTCTTGTCGCCCTAGTTTCCATCATACCGGTGTTATGTTCCTTGATTTTGCGTTCCTTACGCGATTGGGTGTTATGGGAACCCCTTGACAGTTCGCTTTGAATAAAACTCCTCCTGCAAGGCCCTACCTTGGTTTTACATTTTCCTAACAACCTAAGCCTTTTTCCCTTGGGTTTCCGGAGCCCGAGTGTCATCTTTATTTTAACCCCCCCTAGGCCAGTGCTCCTCTGAGTGTTAGTCCAACCTGTCAGTCACCGGTGGCCACCAGGGGCAACTCTGGGCTGGCCTACCGGAAGCTTGGACAATCCGGTGTGCCCTGAGAACGAGATATGTGCAGCTCCTATCGGGATTTGTTGGCACATTCGGGCGGCTTTTGTTGGTCTTGTTTTACCATTGTCGAAATGTCTTGTAACCGGGATTCCGAGACTGATCGTGTCTTCCCAGGACAAGGAATATCCTTCGTTGACCATGAGAGCTTGTGATGGGCTAAGTTGGGACACCCCTGTAGGGTTTTGAACTTTTTAAAGCCATGCACACGGTTATGTGGCAGATGGGAATTTGTTAATGTTCGGTTGTAGAGAACTTGACACTTAACTTAATTAAAATGCATTAACCGCGTGTGCAGCCGTGACGGTCTCTTCTCGGCGGAGTCCGGGAAGTGAACAGGGTTCTTGTGTTATGCTTGAACGTAAGTAGCTTCAGGATCACTTCTTGATCACTTATAACTTCCTGACCATGCGTTGCTTCTCTTCTCACTTATAACAGAGATTGCTGAGTCCTCGTGGCTCACAAATACTTCCAAACAATTGCAGGTGCCGATGATACCAGTGCAGGTGGTGCAACCGAGCTCAAGTGGGAGCTCGATGAAGATCTTGATCATTGTGTTGTGTATTTTCCGGTTGATCAGTAGTGGAGCCCAGTTGGGACGATCGGGGATCTAGCATTTGGGATTTTCTTTCTTTATTTTGGTTCCATAGTCGGACCTTTGATTTTACTTTGGATGATGTATGGATTACTCTTGTATTGTGTGAAGTGGCAATTGTAAGCCAACTCTTTATCCCTTTCTTATTCAGTACATGGGATGTGTAAAGATTACCCCTCTTGCGACAAGCCTACCATGTGGTTATGCCTCTAAGTCATGCCCCGACACGTGGGATATATAGCCGCATGTGTGGGTGTTACAAGTTGGTAATCAGAGCCTTCCCCGACTTAGGAGCCCCCTCCTTGATCGAATCGCTAACGTTGTTGAGTCTAGAACAAAATGTTTTGAGTCTTAGGATTATATATCAGAGAGTAGGATTCTTTTTACTCCTCAGTCCCTTCGTCGCTCTGGTGAGGCCTCCTGATGTAGAAGTTTTGACTTTTCTCTCCTCAAATTTCACGAATTTTTTTAGGAGCACGCGGGTATATTGGAATCATTCTGATAGTCTTGTGACGAGAACATTGTTCTTGGTGCCTCCTGACATTTAGGGGTTGTGGCAGTGTCCTGGGGAGTTGAGCTTCGAGGTGTTGTCGTCACAATGTTATCGTTGCAGTTCTGGAATACCTGAGTTCGCCGACATCGAAAATCTCTTATGCAGTTGTTGGTGAGATAACCTCGACGCCACCCAGTACTGGGGCGGGAGTTTGAGAGTATTGCCATAACTCATATAAAAGATGCTTTTCGAAGGTTGAGGTACATGATTTCTGAAGGTTTCTTGGTTATGTGTTGAAGGATGGATACAACTGGATGTAGGGATTGTTAGTTTGTGTGAGATATTATGCTTCCCTGTATCCCCAACACCTGATTGCATAACCAGAAAGTTTTGGGAGTTTATAAGTGGGAATTCAAGTATCTTGTAGGATATCTTGCCAACAGACACATGATACGATATGGGATCTATCATATGTTTGTTTCCGGCTTATTTTGCAAGCCAATCCTTTGTTTTGTTTTGGTTTGTGGTATTCGAGCTGCTTCAATGTCAAGTGTTGATTTCATACCTTTCCTAAGCATTGTTCTCATATATCTATGTGAATACTAATCTATAATCGAGATTGTCATGTCAATCCTTTTCAACTGGCGTGTTTCTCTTCAAGTGGATCCGATCATTTTCAACATCCGCAAGATCAACTCAAAGTCTTCTCAGCGTTATTTGTTTTATCTGTCCCAAGTTGCCTTTGTTTTTCCCGCCCTCCCACCCTTTTTCTTCAAGGACTAAGATTTCTTAATCAAGTATCCATCTTATGGATGTGAAGTATCTTCATTCTTTTCAATCAATGTTCTTACCCGGTGGTTATCATGAAGATGCTCTACAAGTTTATCATTCCTCATTCTCTTTTCTTCTCTGCTGGATTCAATTCAAGCTTTATCAATCATATCCTTTCCTCATTTCAAATGTTTTATCATGTCGGTGCACCTCTTAATCATCCACTTCTCGTTATTCAATTGTTCCGGAGTGCTGAAGATATCTCAGAAGATTCACGGTTACATTCTCGATCCGTTCAAGTTATTTCGAGCTTGTTATCTCATTCAAGCCATTTAATTCAACCGGTGCGATCTCTCTTCAAAATCATTCCAAAGGTGTATCTTTTGAGTGGGCCCTAACCCACATGTCTTTTCCCAAGATCTTACCTGACTCTTCTAATTCTTTCCGGAGTTATTCTGAAATTCTTTTCCAAGTTTGTCGTAAGAATGAATTATCATCAGATAAATGTATTTCTCCAAGATCTTTCAAATTCTTTTCATTGTTGATTCAACCTTTATATTCTTCATTATTCCGGAGTGTCTCAACAATTCATGGTGTTGTTTCTCGTCATCATTCTCGGATTTCGATGACCGAAGAAGAGTTCCTCTTAAATTCTTACCCGTTCTCTCAAAGCTTCATAGTTCAAGCTTGATGCCATCCTCTCATAATAGTTTTCGGTTGCGAGAATCATTTTCATCCTTCCGGAGCAATCTAGGAGTCTTTTTAGTTTCATTCTCCGGAGCCCATCATCTCAGAATTAGTAATTCCAGCTTTAAGCTCTCGTTCTCAAAATCTTACCAGTGCATCATTCAAGTGTTCTCTAATCAGCTTGTGATCTATTCGTTCTCGTGTATCTAAAATCCCTCAAGTATGTTCATTCGTTCTCCAATTCTTCCCGGTGTTTTGTGCCTTTGCTAATTTCATTTTCAAGTCTTACGGTGGTTTGCTCAAGATTCTCTTCCATGGTTATCATATTAATTCTTTCGTTGTTTCAATCCTACCAGTGGTTCATTGAAGATTTTCCCAAGTTTGCACTATATCTCTCTTAATGCTTTCTACGAGAATAAGCAGTATGCCAAATCCGTTGATTGTCATCAATTTAAATTGGTGAAGGATATGATTAACATAGTTCTTATTCTAGCTTCTTCCAAGTGTTTAATTCTTTTCTACCAGAGTTTGTTCAAGAGGAAGAAATTCTTGGTTCCAAGTTGCTTCATATTTTCTTTCCGTAGTTCCAAGTTTTCCGCTCTATCTCGTCGCAAAGCTCCATCCAATCATTGCAAGGCTTCAATCTTATTCTTTTCATCCTTCACTCATTTTTGATCATTCTTTTATTATTAGAGTTCTCACGAAGGCTCAACATGGTGGTTCGTCAAGGATTCTTTTCATTCTTCAATTGTTCTTCAAGATTTCTCTTGAAGTTATGATCCGCCAAGCTATACTCTCAAATAAACATGGTGCTCAACACATGTCTTGTTTTGAGGAGTTCAAGCATTCTTCATATTGCATTCCGAAGTGCAATTCTTTCTACCTTATCTTTTGAGGTGGTGTTATGTCATTCTTGACAATTTCCCTTCGTGTTTCATGATTCGCGAGTTGTCACAGATGAGATATGTAAACCCTTCATTTTCTTTTCGTTCAGGAGATCCTTTGCAATCCATTAATCTCTTCGTTGGAGTTATCTTGTGTCATTTTTCACCTAAAGCCTTCCCTAAGGATTGTTGCTATTTATGGTGCTTATAAATGACCCAAGTTCTTCATTTATCCTCCTGATGATATAAGGTTCTCGTCTCCTTATTCATATCAATCCAATCTGTTGTTTTTCGTTAGTGGCATAAGTTCACCTCAGTTTTGAGATGTTTTCCATAAGCCCACTACAAGCTTATTCGTTTCGTTGCTGGTTTTCCAACAACTCTGTTATAACCTTCTTGGAAGGGTGTTTTCCAAGCTCAATTGTGGCAGAAGTTGTCATTTTCTTCTCCATTTTGTTATTTCAATTATTTATCTTCTATTCTTCCTTCCGGAGGCATTGTGATGTTGCTCTCTTAGACCCATCATCTTGTTTTGTCAAGAACATGTTCAATTCCTTCCATTTACAGTCGGAGTGCTGCCCAAATTATATCAATCTTATTCCTTCTCCATCTCGTTTTTACTGGAGTGCTTGCATGTATGTCTTGTCCATTGCAACCCCTTTCTTATGTCTTTCAACCTACAAAGGTTCTCGTAAGGTTCCTTGTTCCTCTTTTCTAATGGAGTGTTTTCAACTTTGTTCAACCTCGTTATATTCTTTCTTTCAATTTGTTCAACCTCTCAAGGTTATTTGGTTTCACTCATTTGTCAAAGAAGCAACTTAGTTTTACTTCTTCTCTTCCTCTTTCGTTTCTCTTCGGTGCCATCCTAGATCTCGGGACGAGATCCTCTTGTAGTGGTGGAGTGTTGTAACGCCCCAAGACTGGCGCTCCAGACGCCTTCCATGTTTTCTGAGTTTCTTCGTGTGTTTTGTTTTGCTTGTTGCATTCCTCTTTGCATATTTTGCATTGCATCATGTCATCATGCCATCTTTTTCTTAAAGCTAACTAAAACTCAACTAATTAAATTGCATGGATCTTCGGTCCATTTAAACCGTGGGAATTCAAAGGGTGATTCTCTTTATAACATATCCTCCCAATATTAGGGAGCTATGATAAATATTCCATTCTTATGGAATCACCAAAAACACACTTGCAAATATTCCCCATGCCTTTGTTATCTCGCTTCTTGATCTCGAACTTTGTCCGTAAATTCTTTCATCATTTTCCTGAGCTCCACCGAGATTCTCAATCATTTCTGAACCTTCCAAGCACCCACTTTCTATTAGAACCCATTTGAATTAAATTCAAATGACTTTGAATTTAATTCTTGCAATCTTGCCCACTCCATTTTTCTTGGAACAAGCACATTTTTGCGAGCCCAGGAAATTTATCTCCATGCCCAAATCTTGTATCCACCCTTCCTTTCTTTTTCTTTCCTTTGTTATTTTTTTCTTTTCTGGGAAATAGACGAGAAGTAAGGGGAGAGGGAGCCTAGCAGCAGCAACAGTTAGCCCGAGGCCCAGCCGGCGCCCTCCCCACTGGGCCGGCCTCTAAGGCCCACCTAATCCTAAACCTAACCCTCTCCCTGCCTGATCCCATCTCTCCCTCTCCCTTGTCTCCACCCTGCTGCCAGAGAGCCATGCTCGATCAACACCTTCTCTCGCCCGCAACGCCCCTCTCCCTCGATCCCCTCCTTCCTTGCTTCGCCAGGGAAAGGAGCGAGGTCCCGTGCCCACAGCCGTCGTCCTACTAGGGCCACAATGGCGCCACCTCTTTCCCTCTCCCCTCGTCCTCCCTACCTTGCCCTCCTTCTACCCCCGGCAGCCACGACCAGCGCCGGCCCTGCCGCCAAGCGACGCCCACTCTTCGGTCTAGCGTCCTGCGTTGTCCCCGTTGCCATCGTCCATCACTGTCGCCGGAGCCCGGCGCCTCTGCCTCTCCTCTGCACCCGCCTGTTTCGTCTCCCCGTGCTCCAGTTGCGCCACGTCCGAAGCTCCAAGTCCACCGCCTCTGTTGTTCGCCCCAAGATCCAGCGAGGTCACGGCCGGACCCAACTTCGGTGCCCTGTCCCCATCGGTGTTGACCTCCACTGCAGGAGCAGCTTCGCCACTTCTTTGCTTCTGCATTGTTCGCCAAGTCCCGCTGGAGGCCGCGTGAGCCCGTGTTGACCACATCGGTGTGGGTCCCTTTCGCCAGCAGTCGCACATCACACATAGCTCAAGTCCCAGCGGCCTCGTTCGCCTCTGCGCTAGCCCTGCTCCAAAACCGCCAAGACCGTCCAGGATTCGCCAATTACCGGTGTCAGGACCCCGACTCAATGCCACATCGATCTAGCATGTAACACCTCATATCACTTTGCGGCCTCACGCACGGTATTCCCACGGGTGTCGCCTTACCTTTGCCCGGAACCGTTTGCGTCTTTTGGCACACGTATATGATAGTGTTACTAGCATCCATATGATAAGGAGCCCGGGCTGACATGGCTAGTCGTAAACCCAAAGTGGCACAAACTTACAGGGACAGGCATCCATGACCCAACATCGAACGTGTCGGTCATCAGCGAGTGAATCCAGGCTGTAGCACTGGGCTAGCAGGACTCCGGTGAACCGGGCTGTAGCGGGCTAACAGGACTCCGGTATTCATCGCGTGACATTTCCCCGAAGGGACAGACACAGGAACGAAGAAGGACACATGCCGGCCAGCCTAAGTGTTCCGAAGCAGTAGCAAGCTACCATGGCTCAATGGAAACACTAGGAGACATTTCCCGGTAAGAGAGGCTACTAAGGATAAACAACTAGATAGCCAGATCCCACACATACCAAGCATTTCAATAACATACACACAATATGCTCGATATGTGCAAATACAACATGGCATCACAAAATGACTCTACAACTCAAGTATTTATTCAATAGGCTCCGAGGAGCGAGATATTACAAACAGGGGTCTCATGACCCAACATTCAGAGCATACAAACCAAAGCACATGCGGAAGCTTAACATGTCTGAGTACAGACATCTAGAAATGAAAAAGGCTGAGAAGCCTGACTATCTACCAGATCCTGCCGAGGGCACAAGATCGTAGCTGAGGTAACAAGCTAAACGTCGAAGTCCACGTGGAACTACTAGTGCGACTGAAGTCTCTCTGCAAAAAACATAATTTAAGCAACGTGAGTACAAATGTACCCAGCAAGACTTACATCAGAACTAACTACATATGCATCATTATCAACAAAGGGGATGGTGGGGGTTTAACTGCAGCAAGCCAGCTTTGACTCGGTGGCTATCCTAAACTACGACTGCAAGTAACTCTTTTGAGGTGGCGCACACGAGTCCACATATCCACCAACCAATACACCACTATGGATCCGCTCCCGTCTCCCTACGAGAACGCATCCATAGCACTCACGCTTATCTTGCGTATTTTAGAGTATCCACTTTCACTTGTCTATGAACTGATATAAGCAACCCAGAAGTCCTTTACCGCGGACTCGGCTATTCGAATAGATGATGTTAACCCTGCAGGGGTGTACTTCTTCATACATGTTTCCACCACTTAGCGTCTGCACACGACATGTGCTCGGCAGACTTCAAGCGAAAGCCGACGTGGGTGTAGACCACGACCTACCTAAACACTCAAGTCTCTAGTCCAGGTTTATCGCCTATTTGGGTTCCATCCATGAGGAGATCCGGCCGGAGTTTCGCTCACAGCCCCAAACGATGTGAACAGGGTTCCGTCACACCAAACGGGCGCCCGGTATACCCGGCCACGTGCCTACCGCATCACAGCCCACCCCTCCGGTCAGCGCTGTGCACGGCCTCCAGCATACTACAAACACCAGAAACTACTTGCAACTCCTGGACAGAGGACTCGGGTGAATAAGAAGTCGAGCGGGGTCATATTTGAGGGCCCAATGTATGGTAGTAGCTGAATCATGGATCACAAACACAGAGCTCAGTTCCTAAGGACGGCTTCAATGAGACAACCCACCATGTACTCCTACATGGCCTCTCACCGCTACCTTTACCAAATTGTGTTCACCACTTAGCTCACACACAGTAGGACATGTTCACACACTTCTGATTCATCCCCGATGAATCAGACTTGACATAACTCTAAGTAGTAGCAGGCATGACAAACAAGCAAGAATGAGTAGGCACAACAGGGCTCAAACAACTCCTACTCATGCTAGTGGGTTTCATCTATTTACTGTGGCAATGACAGGTCATGCAGAGGATAAAGGGGTTCAGCTACCGCAGCAAGTAACAAATATGTCGTTGTTGTCCTAATGCAGTAAAAGAGAGCAGGAGCGAGAGAGTGGGATTTTATCGGAATGAACAAGGGGGTTTTGCTTGCCTGGCACTTCTGAAGATAATATAGCTCTTCATCGGTGTCATCGATCACATCGCCGGTACACGTCTATCGAGAGGGAACAATTACTGGCAAACAAGGAAGAACACAATCAATGCAATGCGACAATATGATGCATGAATGTGACATGGCAATATGATGTGATTTGTGCTGATGCAACTAAACCAGATTAAATGAAGTTGGTTTGAATCCAAGATTCAAATTCAAACTCCACATGTGGTTATTTAAATGCCATTTAATTGAATTGTCCTAAACAGTGGTCATAAGTTGTTCTAACATGCATGAAAATGGTACAGATGGATAGATTGGATTTTTCTGATCATTTTTCATATATAAATTATTTAATTTGGAGTTACGGTTAATTTTCTATGATTTATTGAAGTTTTAGCCATTTCTGGAATTTCCTGATTATTTATAAGATAAACTAAATTCCAGAAAAGGAATATTGCGTCAGCATGGCGTCATGCTGACCTCAGCAGAGTCAACAGGGCTGGTCTGGGTCAAACTTGACCAGGGGGGTCCACTGGTCAGTGACTCACCGCTGGCATGAGTCACTGACGTGTGGGGCCGGTCAAAGGCCACGTCAGCAAGTCAAACTGACGTGTGGGACCAGCTGGGTTAATAACTAATCTAAACAGAACTAAACTGGGAATAATTAGGGCGCGGGGCCCATTCGTCAGTGGCCCAGGGGGTTGGTTAGCGGCGTGTTTAGGCCCTAATCACGGCCACGTCAGCGGTCGACGCCGGCGACCAAAAGCACGGCGGTGGCTCGCCGGAGATGCTCGGGGACGGAGCTACGGAGCATTGTTTCGCTCGTGGTTTGCCGCTACGGGACGCTGGAAGTGAGGCGCATCCAGTGGTGGCCGCGTGGTGTGCTGGGGGTGTGTGTAGCAGCGGCGGCGGCGAGCCGGGCGGCCGCCGGAGTTCGGGAATCCAAGCTTTAGACATTACGGGGCACGACGGGCGCGGCCGATGGGCTCTACGGGTTGCTGGGGTCACCGGGAACAATCGGAGGCAACGAGCGCAGGTGGAGGAGCTCGGGAGCACGAAGCTCACCGGCCATGGCGGACGGCGGCCTCGGGTGCTCGTGGGGCGGCGGCTACAGGGCACGCACGAGAGAGAGAGAGGTGAGGGGAAAGGAAGAGGGGCTCACGGCGGACTCGCAGAGCAGCTCAATGGGCTCGGGGAAGCTTCTGCGACGGAGAATTGACAGCGGCGATCTCCGGTGGCCGACGAGGGGAACGGCGGCGCTTGCGACGTCCAGGGGCTTCCGGCGTCGGACGGCTCGGTGAGGAGGAAGAGAGGGACGAGGCGGAGCCCGTGGGCGTGTCGGAGAGGCGAGGCGGTGGCTGTGGCCGCGGCGAACGGCGTCGGTGGCGACGGCCGTGCGTGTGAGAGAGAGACAGAGGAGGGGATGAGGCGAGGAAGAGTGCGAGAGGGAGTCGGGGCAGCGTGGCGTCATCCAGGCACGGGGTCAGGGAGGAGGACGAGCCTCCAGCGTGAAGCAGGAGGTGGCCAGAGCAGGGTGGAGGTGGCGCGCGTGGCGGCGTCGCGGTGTCCCTCCTCTGCCTACTGGCACGAGGAGGAAGGCGACAGGGGGAGGCGCCTGGTGGGCTGGGCCGCACCAGTGGGCTGCCAGCACAGGAGCTGGGCCGGTTGCTGGCGCCAGGTGGGGCGCTAGGTGGGCTGCAGGTAGGTGGCCCAGGTAGGCTTCTGCTCCTTTTTATATTTCTGTTCTGTTTTCTTTTATTAAATCTTTTGCCACTGTTTTGAATTTAAAATAATCCAAACAATGCCAAAAACTCCTCTGAATATTTTTATTTTGCTAGATGGACTTTTCCAAAAGCTCATAAAATATTTCAGGGGTATTTGAAATTATATTTTAATTATATGAATATAATTCAAATTCAAATAGCTAATGATTTAAATTCAAAGTCCCAAGATTAAGTCCTTAAAATGTTCAATATTTTGGTTGGGACCAGAACCCTTTCCAAAAATTATCAAACATTTAAGAAGAGCATTTTGGAACAATGAATGAGATTTTAGGGTTTTTGCCCTTCTTTTATTTAGGGTTTTGAGGCTTCCAAATTTCCCCAGTTCAAGTTTCAGAAATTTAAACATGATGCAAACACTAGGCAGCACCAGAAGCTAGGGATGTGACAATCGGTTCTAGTACGACTACCGCCAATACCCCGAGGACACCGAGTACGACTACACAGGATGATGCATCAAATGTTGTCTACATGGAAGTACCACTACTGTTGCCGTGGATTCGTCAAGACTCGTATACCACTACCGCCTTTGAAGAACCGTGTAACGATACGTCAAGTTCGACTATGGCTCGTGCACGACTACACGGGATTCCTCGGACGCCAAGTTCAACGATGCGTCAATTTCCTCGTTGTGACCCCGAACATCTACGGACAAACTTGTGCGTCTAAGAACGTGAACGACTACCGTCGCCAAGATCGCTAGTACCACTACCCTCGTCGAGGACCGATAGTACCATTACTTCCACTATCGTCGCCATAAGAACGATTACTTCCCACAATGACCCATGAACGACTACTTCCACTACGACCGTACCGAGAACGTCTACTTCCTCTACCTTGCATCGAACTTGATCCGTTCCAAAAAGGCACGCTTCGAAGGTATAACCCCGAGACGACGCCCGTGGACCGAATGCATGTGTTGTACGAGATGCACCCTATGTTTGCACCGTGTCCGATTTGTTCCTTGCACGTGATAACCCACAAGTATAGGGGATCGCAACAGTGTTCGAGGGTAGAGTATTCAACCCAAATTTATTGATTCGACACAAGGGGAGCCAAAGAATTCTGTCAAGTATTAGTACCTAAGATGTCAATTCAACCACATCTGGAAACTTAATATCTGCAACAAAGTGTTTAGTAACAAAGTAATATGATAGTAGTGGTAACGGTAGCAAAAGGAACAATAGTAAAAGTAATGTTTTTGGTATTTTGTAGTGATGGTAGCAATAGCAACAGAAAAGTAAAAAAGCGGAGAATAATATATGGAAAGCTCGTAGGCAATGGATCGGTGATGGAGAATTATGCCGGATGCGGTTCATCATGTAACAGTCATAACCTAGGGTGATACAGAACTAGCTCTAGTTCATTGATATAATGTAGGCATGTATTCCGAATATAGTCATACGTGCTTATGGAAAAGAACTTGCATGACATCTTTTGTCCTACCCTCCCGTGGCAGTGGGGTCCTTACGGAAACTAAGGGATATTAAGGCTCCTTTTAATAGAGAACCGGAACAAAGCATTAACACATAGTGAATACATGAACTCCTCAAACTACGGTCATCACCGGTAAGTATCCCGATTATTGTCACTTCGGGGTTAACGGATCATAACACATAATAGGTGACTATAGACTTGCAAGATAGGATCAAGAACTCTCATATATTGATGAAAACATAATAGGTTCAGATCTGAAATCATGGCACTCGGGCCCTAGTGACAAGCATTAAGCATAGCAAAGTCAAAGCAACATCAATCTCAGAACATAGTGGATACTAGGGATCAAACCCTAACAAAACTAACTCGATTACATGATAGATCCCATCAAACCCATCGCTGTCCAGCAAGCCTACGATGGAATTACTCGCGCACGGCGGTGAGCATCATGAAATTAGTGATTGAGGATGGTTGATGATGACGATGGCGACGGATTCCCCTCTCCGGAGCCCTGAACGGACTCCAGATCAGCCCTCCCGAGAGGTTTTAGGGCTTGGCGGAGGCTCCATATCGTAAAACGCGATGAATTCTTCTCTCTGATTTTTTTCTCCCCGAAACACAATATATAGAGTTGGAGTTGGAGTCGGAGAGGCACCAAGGGGCCCACGAGGTAGGGGGCGCGCCCTATGGGGGCAGGCGCGCCCCTACCCTCGTGGACAAGTGGTGGCCCCCCTGGCCTTCATCTTTTGCAGGTATTTTTTATATTTTCCAAAAAGTTGTTGCGTGAAGTTTCAGGTCATTCTGAGAACGTTTGTTTCTGCACATAAATAACACCACTGTAATTCTGCTGAAAACAGCGTCAGTCTGGGTTAGTTCCATTCAAATCATGCAAATTAGAGTCCAAAACAAGGGCAAAAGTGATTGGAAAAGTAGATACGTCGGAGACGTATCAACTCCCCCAAGCTTAAACCTTTGCTTGTCCTCAAGCAATTCAGTTGACAAACTGAAAGTGATAAAGAAAAACTTTTACAAACTCTGTTTGCTCTTGTTGTTGTAAATATGTAAAGCCAACATTCAAGTTTTTAGCAAAGATTATAACTAACCACATTCACAATAACGCATAGGTCTCAAGTTTACTCATATCAATAGCATAATCAACTAGCGAGCAATAATAATAAATCTCGGATGACAACACTTTCTCAAAACAATCATAATATGATATAACAAGGTGGTATCTCACTAGCCCTTTCTAAGACCGCAAAACATAAATGCAGAGCACCTTTAAAGACCAAGGACTGACTAGACATTGTAGTTCATGGTAAAAGAGATCCAGTCAAGTCATACTCAATGTAAACTAACAATAATGAATGCAAATGATAGCGGTGCTCTCCAACTGGTGCTTTTTAATAAGAGGGTGATGACTCCGCATAAAAGTAAATAGATAGACCCTTCGCAGAGGGAAGCAGGGATTTGTAGAGGTGCCAGAGCTCGGTTTTGAAATAGAGGTGAATAGTATTTTGAGCGGTATTCTTTCATTGTCAACATAAAAACCAAGAGATGGCAATATCTTCCATGCTACACACATTATGGGCGGTTCCCAGACAGAATGGTAAACTTTATACTCCCCCTTCCACCAACAAGCATCAATCCATGGCTTGCTCGAAACAACGAGTGCCTCCAACTGGGCATCCCGATGACCAGCCATTTATCTCATGAGTGAGGAGCGGAGTCCACTCCTCTTGACAATAACCCGCCTAACATGGAAGATACAGACAGCCCTAGTTGATACATGAGCTATTCGAGCATACAAAACAGGATATTTATTTGAAGGTTTAGAGCTTGGCACATACAAATTTACTTGGAACGGCAGGTAGATATAGTATATAGGTAGGTATAGTGGACTCTTATGGAATAACTTTGGGGTTTAAGGGATTGGATGCACAAGCAGTATTCCCGCTTAGTACAGGTGAAGGCAAGCAAAAGACTGGGAAGCGACCAGCTAGAGAGCAACAACAGTCATGAACATGCATTAAAATTAATCAACACCGAGTGCAAGCATGAGTAGGATATAATCCACCATGAACATAAATATCGTGAAGGCTATGTTGATTCTGTTTCAACTACATGCGTGAACATGCGCCAAGTCAAGTCACTTAAATCATTCAGAGGAGGATACCACCCTATCATACCATATCATAACCATCTCAATAGCATGTTGGCACACAAGGTAAACCATTATGACTCATAGCAAATCAAGCATGGCACGAGGAACTATGATCTCTAGTTGTCATTGCAAACATGTTTATTCATAATAGGCTGAATCAGGAACGATGAACTAATCATACTTACAAAAATAAAAGAGGTCGAGTTCATACCAGCTTTTCTCATCTCAGTCAGTCCATCATATATCATCATAATTTCCTTTCACTTGCACGACTGAATGATGTGAATAATAATAATAATAATAATAATAATAATAGTGCGCGTGCATTGGACTAAGCTGGAATCTACAGGCATTCAATAAACAGGAGAAGACAAGGCAATATGGGCTCTTTTGTTAGATCAACAATAATGCATATAAGAGCCACTTCAATAATTTAATCATGGTCTTCTCCTATCGACCCCCAAAGAAAAGAAAGGAAATAAAACTATTTACACGGGAAAGGTCCCAACAAGCAAAAGAAGAACATGAAATCTTTTGGGGTTTTCTCTTTAATTACTACTACAAGCATGGAAAGTAAATTAATTAAAAGCTACAACTAATTTTTTTGTTTTTATTAAGGTTTATTAAACACACAAGAAGGAAGCATCAGAAGGAAAATAAACTAGCATGGATGATACAATGAAAAAGTATGAGCACCGACATCTAGCAATAGTGTGTGAAAAGAAATGTAATGTCGGTGGGAAATATGTACTCCCCCAAGCTTAGGCTTTTGGCCTAAGTTGGTCTATGGCCATGGCTGGCCTGGCGGATATCCATAATAGTATTTGGGGTTGTACTGAGATGCAGCGGCTATCGCCTGCTGAGCTGCAGTGTGGCGACGAGCGGCCTCTGCTCTCCTCTCGTACTCATCTGCCTCCTCTCTAGTAATAGTATATCTTCCTTTTGCCTGATGATCAAAGAAGGCAAGAGCAGGGAGAGTAATATGGACAGCATGGCGTCTGTCAAAGATTAGTCGATAGTGGAGAGGTGATTCATTCCTCTCGACAAACTAGTGGTGAACCATAGCATTAAAGTCTACATAAGTAGGAGGTAATTCAATATCATCTTCGCGTATGGCTATACCAAGAAAATTAGCTATGTGGGTTGCATAAATTCCTCCAAAGAAACCTCCATTAAATCTATTAAGATGCAACCTACGTGCAACAATGGCTCCCAAATTATAAGATTTATCTCCTAACACAACACTCCTAAGAATACTGAGATCGGGGACACACATGTGACATGCCTCATCTTTACCATTAATGCATCTACCTATGAAGAGAGCAAAATAATGTATAGGAGGAAAGTGAATGCTCCCTATGGTGGCTTGTGTTATATCTCTAGATTCCCCCACGGTTATACTAGCAAGAAAATCTCTAAATTCAGATTTGCGTGGATCCCTTATACTACCCCATTGTGGAAGTTTGCGAGTAGTGGTAAAATCCTCTAAGTCTATAGTATAAGAATTTTCCTAAAGATCAAACATGACAGTTGGAGAATTACGTGAAGTTGAAAATTCAAACCTCCTCACAAAGGTACTGGTGAGGTTGTGATACTGGCTGCACTTCTCTTCCTCGAAGCTCACAAGATCAGCGTTACGCAAATATGCGTTAAATTCTTCCTTAATTCCCGCTCGATCCATCAAATTTTCCGAAGGTCATTCACAAGGACGCACTGGAGCGTCTCTTGGTGGCTCTTCATCAGCATCACGCATTGCAAGCCTGGGTCCTTGCTTCCTTGAAGAACCACCTTGGAACATTTTCCTAAGCATATTTCTTCCTCTGAATTTTTTTGAAAATTTTAGTAACTTCAAAATAAAAGTAAACCAAACTCAATAATATTGATAGCAACTACTCCTACAAGTGCCTAGGGCCTATATCATGCATCAAAACTACTTGGAACCATATAAATTTGACATGCAAGTTCAAGAACAGGGTCACCTAAGCAGCAAAAATTTGCAATGAATAAAGCACTAGAACAAAAACTAATTGGACCAATGGAGGAGTCACATACCAAGGAACAATCTCCCCAAGCAGTTTTGTGAGAGGTGCTTTGAGCAAAGAGATCGAAAATGGCAGCAAAATGAGCTAGAACTCGTGCCTGAGCTGGATATTCATGTTTGGGGGAGGAAGGGGTGTGTGGGTGAAAGGATAAGTGGAGGAGGGCCACCGTGGGCCCATGAGGCAGGGGGTGCGCCCAGGGGGGTAGGGCGCGCCCTCCACTCTCGTGGGTAGGTGGTTGACCCCCCTGCTGTGTTCTCAGCGCCAAATATTCTCAAATATTCTGGAAAAAAACATATTTAAATTTCAGGGCATTTGGAGAACTTTTATTTTCGGGGTATTTTTATATTGCATGGATAATCAGATAACAAACAGAAAAATATTTATTTTTATTTTGTTTAATATGAATAACAGAAAGTAAAAGTGGGGTGTAGAAGGTTGTGCCTTCTAGTTTCATCCATCTCATGATCATCAAAAGGAATCCACTAACAAGGTTGATCAACTCTTGTTAACGAACTCATTCTGAATAACATGGAACTGGAGAAATTTCGAATAACACTATGTTACCTCAACAGGGATATGCACATCCCCAATAATAGGAATATCATATTTCTTCTTGACAGTAGGAAGAGGAAATTCAAAACCACCAAATATAATCGATGGAATTTTTCCAATAGAGTTGATACTATGAACTTGAGGTTGTTTCCTCAGAAAGTGTACCGTGTGCTCATTACCATTAACATGAAAAGTGACATTGCCTTTAGTGCAATCAATAACAGCCCCTGCAGTATTAAAAAAGGGTCTTCCAAGAATAATAGACATACTATCGTCCTCGGGAATATCAAGAATAACAAAGTTCGTTAAAATAGTAACGTTTGCAACTACAACAGGTACATCCTCACAAATACCGACAGATATAGCAGTTGATTTATCAGCCATTTGCAAAGATATTTCAGTAGGTGTCAACTTATTCAAATCAAGTCTACGATATAAAGAGAGAGGCATAACACTAACACCGGCTCCAAGATCACATAAAGCAGTTTTAACATAGTTTCTTTTAATGGAGCATGATATAGTTGGTACACCAGGATCTCCAAGTTTCTTTGGTATTCCACCCTTAAAAGTATAATTAGCAAGCATGGTGGAAATTTCAGCTTCCAGCATCTTTATTTTATTTGTAATTATATCTTTCATGTACTTAGCATAAGGATTGCTTTTGAGCATATCAGTTAATCGCATACGCAAAAAGATAGGTCTAATCATTTCAGCAAAGCGCTCAAAATCCTCATGATCCTTTTTCTTGGATGGTTTGGGAGGAAAAGGCATGGGTTTCTGAACCCATGGTTCTCTTTCTTTACCATGTTTCCTATCAACAAAGTCTTTCTTATCATAACGTTGATTCTTTGATTGTGGGTTATCAAGATCAACATCAGGTTCAATTTCTATATCATTGTCATTACTAGGTTGAGCATCATCATGAACATTATTATTAACATTATCACTGGTTCTAGGTTCATTACCAGACTGTGTTTCAGCATCAGAAATAGAAATATCATTTGGATTCTCAGGTGTTTCAACAATAGGATCACTAGAAGCATGCAAAGTCCTATCATTTTTCTTTTTCTTCTTTTTAGAAGAACTAGGTGCATCTATATTATTTCTCTGAGAATCTTGCTCAATTCTCTTAGGATGGCCTTCAGGATACAAAGGTTCCTGATTCACTCTACCACCTCTAGTCATAACTCAAACAATATTATCATTATTCTTACTATTCAATTCATTGAGCAAATCATTTTGAACTTTAAGTACTTGTTCTACTTGAGTGGTAACCATAGAAGCATGTTTACTAATAAGTTTAAGTTCACTTTTAACATTAGCCATATAAGCACCCAAGTGTTCAAGCATATTTGAATTGTATTTCAATTGTCTACCAAAATATGCATTAAAACCTTCTTTCTTAGCCATAAATTTATCAAACTCATCTAAACATGGGCTAGCAAACTTAGTAAATGGGATTTCAGCTTTATCATATCTATAGAGAGAATTTACCTTTACTACCTGTGTCGGGTTATCAATACCATGAGTTTCTTCAATAGGAGAAGGATTAAGATCATATGGTTCTTCAACAGGCGGTAAATTAAGACCATGTATTTCTTCAATAGGAGGTAAATTCTTAACATCTTCAGCTTTAATAGCTTTTTCTTTCATAGATTTATTTGCCTCTTGCATATCTTCAGGGCTGAGAAATAGAATACCCCTCTTCTTCGGAGTTGGTTTAGGAATAGGCTCAGGAATTGGCTCCGGAGGTGTCCAATTATTTTCATTTGTCAACATATTATTCAATAGAATTTAAGCTTCATCCGGTGTTCTTTCCTTGAAAACAGAACCAGCACAACTATCCAGGTAATCTTTGCAGGCATCGGTTAGTCCATTATAAAAGATATCAAGTATTTCATTTTTCTTAAGAGGATGATCAGGCAAAGCATTAAGTAATTGGAGAAGCCTCCCCCAAGCTTGTGGGAGACTCTCTTCTTCAATTTGCGCAAAATTATATATATCCCTTAAAGTAGCTTGTTTCTTATGAGCAGGGAAATATTTAGCAAAGAAGTAATAAATCATATCCTGGGGACTACGCACACAACCAGGATCAAGAGAATTAAACCATATATTAGCATCACCCTTTAATGAGAACGGAAATATTTTAAGGATATAAAAGTAACGAGTTCTCTCATCTTTAGTGAACAGGGTGGCTATATCATTCAGTTTAGTAAGATGTGCCACAACAGTTTCAGATTCATAACCATGAAAAGGATCAGATTCAACTAAGGTAATTATATCAGGATCAACAGAGAATTCATAATCCTTATTAGTAACACAGATAGGTGAAGTAGCAAAAGCAGGGTCAGGTTTCATTCTAGCATTTAGAGATTGCTTATTCCATTTAGCTAATAACCTTTTGAGTTCATATCTATCTTTGCAAGCTAAAATAGCTAAAGAAGCTTCTTGATCAAAAACATAACCCATAGGAATAACAAGTGATTCTTCATCACTTTCATTAGTATCATCAGATTCAATATTTTCAATTTCTCTAGCCCTAGCAAGTTGTTAATAAAGAAATTTACCAAGTGGCACAGTAGTATCAAGCATAGAAGTCGTTTCATCATAAGTATCATGCATAGCAGAAGTGGCATCATCAATAACATGCGACATATCAGAACGAATAGCAAAAGTAGGTGTAGGTGTCACAAGCTTACTCAAAACACAAGGTGAATCAAGTGCAGAGCAAGATGGCAGTTCCTTACCTCCCCTCGTAGTTGAGGGATAAATCTTGGTTCTTGGATATTTCAAGTTCTTCATAATGATAAGCAGATATAAATCCCAAGTGACTCAAAGAATAGAGCTATGCTCCCTGACAACGGCGCCAGAAAATAGTCTTGACAACCCACAAGTATAGGGGATTGCAACAGTTTTTGAGCGTAGAGTATTTAACCCAAATTTATTGATTCTACACAAGGGGAGCCAAAGAATACTCTCAAGTATTAGCAGCTGAGTTGTCAATTCAACCACACCTGGAAACTTAATATCTGCAGGAAAGTGTTTAGTAGCAAAGTAATATGATAGTAGTGGTAACGGTAGCAAAAGGTAACAGTAGTAAAAGTAATGTTTTTGGTATTTTGTAGCGATGATAGCAATAGCAACGGAAAAGCAAATAAGCGGAGAACAATATATGGAAAGCTCGTAGGCAATGGATCCGTGATGGAGAATTATGCCGGATGCGGTTCATCATGTAACAGTCATAACCTAGGGTGACACAGAACTAGCTCTAGTTCATTGATATAATGTAGGCATGTATTCCGAATATAGTCATACGTGCTTATGGAAAAGAACTTGCATGACATCTTTTGTCCTACCCTCCCGTGGCAGCGGGGTCCTTATGGAAACTAAGGGATATTAAGGCCTCCTTTTAATAGAGAACCGGAACAAAGCATTAACACATACTGAATGCATGAACTCCTCAAACTACGGTCATCACCGGTAAGTATCCCGATTATTGTCACTTCGGGGTTAACGGATCATAACACATAATAGGTGACTATAGACTTGCAAGATAGGATCAAGAACTCTCATATATTGATGAAAACATAATAGGTTCAGATCTGAAATCATGGCACTCGGGCCCTAGTGACAAGCATTAAGCATAGCAAAGGCATAGCAACATCAATCTCAGAACATAGTGGATACTAGGGATCAACCCTAACAAAACTAACTCGATTACATGATAGATCCCATCCAACCCATCACCGTCCAGCAAGCCTACGATGGAATTACTCACGCACGGCAATGAGCATCATGAAATTGGTGATGGAGGATGGTTGATGATGATGATGGCGACGGATTCCCCTCTCCAGAGCCCCGAACAAACTCCAGATCAGCCCTCCCGAGAGATTTTAGGGCTTGGCGGCGGCTCCATATCGTCAAACACGATGAATTCTTCTCTCTGATTTTTTTCTCCCCGAAACACAATATATAGAGTTGGAGTTGGAGTCGGAGAGGCACCAGGGGGCCCACGAGGTAGGGGGCGCGCCCTAGGGGGGCAGGCGCTCCCCCCGCCCTCGTGGACAGGTGGTGGGCCTCCTGGCATTCATCTTTTGCAGGTATTTTTTATATTTTCCAAAAAGTTGCTCCGTGAAGTTTCAGGTCATTCCGAGAACGTTTGTTTCTGCACATAAATAACACCATGGTAATTCTGCTGAAAACAGCGTCAGTCCGGGTTAGTTCCATTCAAATCATGCAAATTAGAGTCCAAGACAAGGACAAAAGTGTTTGGAAAAGTAGATACGACGGAGACGTATCAGCACGTTCGCCGTAAGCCATGCCACCGACATGTGGGACACCCGGGATCCGGGATCACTCCCCGTCACTCTTGCACGTTTCGTGCACCCACACTTGTTCCTTTACACCAGCATCTCAATCGAGTTGCCGAACCACCGGAATTTGCCGTGGTAACATTTCCATTTTGCCGCCGTGGCACCCTTTTCCTTCCGCCATGGCGACAAATCCATCGTACCATCTTCATGTCAACATTTTCATAAAATTGCTTAAAACTTGCACATGTCATCCGCATGATGATAATAAAATTTAAAATGTTTAAAATTGTCATTGCTTTAAATTGCTAAATGCATGTGGGGTTTTACCGGAAAGGTTATTTGTTTTTTCCGGCCACACTTAAAATTGCCTAAGGTGTGTAGTTTACTTTTGCCTCACCTCTTGCCATGCTTAACAACATTTAATATTGTTGGGTACATAAATAGGAGAGAACTAAATAATTGATGTGGTGTTTCATCAATATGCAACTTGTTGCATATTGAGCTGCACTTAATTTGTAGTGTTGGTTGTGCACTTTGTCATGCCATGCCTCATTAAACCGGACATGCATCATACTTGGTTGTGCATCATGCCATGTTCATGTGATGGTTGTTTACTATGATGCTTGTTTCTTTCTGGTTTGCTTCTCTCGTTAGCTTCGGTTTCGTTCTGGAGTTGTGAGGATTCGTTCGACTCTGTCCATTTGTCTTCTTCATGGATTCGTTCTTCTTCCTTGCGTGATTTCAGGCAAGATGACCATACCCTCGAAATCACTTCTATCTTTGCTTGCTAGTTGTTTGCTCTATCATTATGTCGTGCTACCTACCACTTGTTATATCATGCCTCCCATATTGCCATGGCAAGCCTCTAACCCACCTTCCTAGCAAACCGTTTTTTTGGCTATGTTACCGCTTTTGCTCGGCCCCACTTATAGCGTTGTTAGTTGCAGGTGAAGTTGAAGTTGGTTCCATGTTGGAACATGGATATGTTGGGATATCACAATATCTCTTATTTAATTAATGCATCTATATACTTGGTAAAGGATGGAAGGCTCGGCCTTATGCCTGGTGTTTTGTTCCACTCTTGTCGCCCTAGTTTCCATCATACCGGTGTTATGTTCCTTGATTTTGCATTCCTTACGCAGTTGGGTGTTATGGGAACCCCTTGACAGTTCTCTTTGAATAAAACTCCTCCAGCAAGGCCCAACCTTGGTTTTACATTTGCCTAACAACCTAAACCTTTTTCCCTTGGGTTTCCGGAGCCCGAGGGTCTTCTTTATTTTAATCCCCCCGGGCCAGTGCTCCTCTGAGTGTTGGTTCAACCTGTCAGTCGCCGGTGGCCACCAGGGGCAACTCTGGGATGGCCTAGCGGAAGCTTGGACAATCCGGTGTGCCCTGTGAACAAGATATGTGCAGCTCCTATCGGGATTTGTCGGCACATTCAGGCAGCTTTGCTGGTCTTATTTTACCATTTCGAAATGTCTAGTAATCGGGATTCCGAGACTGATCGGGTCTTCCCGGGAGAAGGAATATCCTTCGTTGACCGTAGAGCTTGTGATGGGCTAAGTTGGGACACCCCTGCAGGGTTTTGAACTTTCGAAAGCCATGCCCGCGGTTATGTGGCAGATGGGAATTTGTTAATGTCTGGTTGTAGAGAAATTGACACTTAACTTAATTAAAATGCATCAACCACGTGTGTAGCCGTGATGGTCTCTTCTCGGCGGAGTCCGGGTAGTGAACACGGTTCTTGTGTTATGCTTGAACGTAAGTAGCTTCAGGATCACTTCTTGATCACTTATAGCTTCCCGACCGTGCGTTGCTTCTCTTCTCGCTCTCTTTTGCGTATGTTAGCCACCATATATGTTAGTGCTTGCTGCAGCTCCACCTCACTACCTTTCCTACCCATAAGCTTAAATAGTCTTTATCTCGTGGGTGTGAGATTGCTGAGTCCTCATGGCTTACAAATACTTCCAAACAATTACAGGTGCCGATGATACCAGTGCAGGTGGCGCAACCGAGCTCAAGTGGGAGCTCGATGAAGATCTTGATCATTGTGTTGTGTCTTTTCCGGTTGATCAGTAGTGGAGCCCAGTTGGGACGATCGGGGATCTAGCATTTGGGGTTGTCTTTCTTTATTTTGGTTCCGTAGTCGGACCTTTGATTGTACTTTGGATGATGTATGGATTATTCTTGTATTGTGTGAAGTGGCGATTGCAAGCCAACTCTTTATCCCTTTCTTATTCAGTACATGGGATGTGTAAAGATTACCCCTCTTGCGACAAGCCTACCATGCGGCTATGCCTCTAAGTCGTTCCCCGACACGTGGGAGATATAGACGCATTGTGGGTGTTACAGTTCTCAAACAAAAAGAAAAGTTTATTCCTTTTTCCACCATTCTTTCACAATCCATGGCTAGCCGTATCCACGGGTGCCCTCCATACCAACACTTTCCAAGTAATTTATTATTTTACAACATAAAGTAAATTCGTTTTTCATTTCAGGACTGGGCATCCCTAATACCTTTGTCGTACTCTCATGCAATGACAAGTGAATAAACACACATCTTGAGAATAACACATCTAGCATGGAAAATATTGGCCACCCCCTGCCGCTTCATGAGTGGTACGAGCACACAAAAAGGAAATATTTTGAAAATTTAGAGATGGCACATACAAATTTGCTTAGAACGGCACTGAAATACCGCATATAAGTAGGTATGTTGGACTCATGTGGCAAAACTGGGTTTAAGGATTTTGGATGCACAAGTAGTATTTCTACTTAGTACAAGTGAAGGCTAGAAAAAAGATTGAGAAACAACCAACCAAGAAACGAAAAATCACATAAGCGAGCATTAAGCATAACTAACACCGAATAATGCACCACAAGTAGGATGTAATTTCATTACATAACTATTGAATTTTGTCCTTACATAAGGCATAATTACTCCTCAATATTACTCACATATCACTATCATCATATCTCAAAACTATTACAAAGAATCAAGTTTATTTTGTCCAATGATCTTCATGAAAGTTTTTATTATATCCCTCTTGAATATCTATCACTTTGGGACTAGTTTCATTTGTTGCAATTGCTTTTTGACAAGCTCAAACAAGTTTAAGTGAAGAACATGAGCATAAAGATTTTCGTCTCTCAAAATAATATAAGTGAACCATGAGAGAATGTCTTCAAAAATACTAACTCTCAAATAAATCTAAGTGAAGCATGAGAGCATTTCTCCAAAAATATTAAAGCACACCATGCTCAAAAAGATATAAGTGAAGCACTAGAGCAATTCCATAGCTAACAAAATTTAATTGAAGCATAAATAGAAATTCTAACAAATCATAGCATAATTTTAGATCTCAGAAATAGGTGTGTCCAGCAAGGATACTTGTGACAAACTAAAAAGAAAAACAAGCAAAGACTCATATAATACAAGATGCTCCAAGCAAAACTCATGATATGTGACGAATAAAAATATAGCTCCAAGTAAAATACTGATGGTCGTTAGAAGAAAGAGGGGATGCCACTCGGGGCATCCCCATGGTTAGTTGCTTGTTCATCCTTGAATAATATCTTGGGGTGCCTTGGGGCATCCCCAAGCTTAGGCTCTTGCTTCTCCTTATTCCTTCATACATCGTGATCTCACCCAAAACTTGAAACTTCAATCACAGAAAACTTAACAAAACCTTCGTGAGATTCGTTAGTATAACAAAGCAAATCACTACTCTAAGTACTGTTGCAAACCCATTCGTATTTTATTTTTGCATTATATCTACTGTATTCCAACTTTTCTATGGCTTATACTGAAGGAAATATTCCCAAGAGGCAATAATAAAGTTGTTATTTTATATTTCCTTATATCATGATAAATGTTTTTATTCATGGTAGAATTGTATTAACCAGAAACTGGATACATGTGTGAGTACATAGACAAAACATAGTGTCCATAGTAAGCTTCTACTAGACTAGCTCGTTAATCCAAGATGGTTAAGTTTCCTAACCATAGACATGTGTTGTCATTTGATAAATGGGATCACATCATTAGGAGAATGATGTGATGGACAAGACCCATCCGTTATCTTAGCATGTTGATCGTTCAGTTTTATTGCTATAGCTTTCTTCATGTCATATACATATTCCTTTGACTATGAGATTATGCAACTCTCGGATACCGGAGCAATACCTTGTGTGCTATAAAATGTCACAATGTAACTAGGTGATTATAAATATGCTCTATAGGTATCTCCAAAGGTGTTTGTTGGGTTGTCATAGATCGAGATTAGGATTTGGCACTCCAAGTATCAGAGACGTATCTCTGGGCCCTCTCGATAATGCACATCAGTAACGCCCCGGATGTAACTTTCCATATTTCTAATTTCAACTCTTTCCTTTTCCGGAGATGCGATATGAGATTCCCTTCGTGGTTGGGTTTTTGTCTTCGTTTTGCATTTTGTTCATGTCATGCATTTCATATCATGTCATCATGTGCATCTCATTTTCATACGTGTTTGTCTCATTCATCCGAGCATTTTTCCCCGTTGTCCGTTTTGCAATCCGACACTCCTACGTCCTCCGGCGCACTCCTGTTGTCTCTATTCGTGAGAGGCTATTAAACGTTCTCGGAATGGACCTCGATTTGCCAAGTGGCCTTGGTACACCACCGGTAGACCGCCTGTCAAATTCCGTGCCATTTGGAGTCCGTTTGATACTCCAACGGTTAACCGGGGAACCGTGAAGGCCTCTTGTGTGTTGCAGCCCAACACCACTCCAAAATGGCCCAATAACCCATCCAAACCACTACCATGTCCTCCGTTGTCGGATCACGATCGCGTGGTCGAAAACTACACTCCATTTGGACACTCCAAACTCCCTCTACCTATATAAAGGTTTTCCCCGTCCAAAATCGCAGTCCAAACCCTAGCCTCTTCCTCCTCCCGCCGCCGGACGCGTCCACCCCGTCGTCGGACCTGTCCGCCACCGTCCCCCGGCCAACCACAACGGGCCACGTCACCTTTCTGCGCCCCCACCACGCGAGCCCCGCGTGAGCCCATCCGGCGCCGCCCGCGCCCGCGCGCCCTCTGCCACTGCGCGCCTTGCTCCCACCGCCGACGAGCGCCTCGCTTGCCGGACTTCACCGCCGCCTCCACCTCATCGCTGCCGCCGCCTTCGCCCGCGCTGCCGAGCGCCGCCGCGCCCGGCAAGTCGCCGGAGACCCGGAACCGGTGCCCACCACCCGGTCCTACTAGTCCTCGCCGCCCTAACCTCTCCCTCATCTCCGGCGCCCTCTCCCTCACCTCCGGCTGCCACATGAAGCTCCTCCGGCGACCTTCCGGTGAACCTCGGGATGTGTGCCCCGAAAACCTAGATCTTGATCCAGAGGGTAATATATCTCTAAGTCCTTTTTCCCCTCACTTTTTCAGGCCCTGTTCTTTGCATCATAACTTCATGTCCGTACCTCCATTTCAGTCGTATGTTATATCAAAATGTTCATTGTGAGATGCTCTTCATTTCATTCCATTCTGGCATGCTTGTTTGAGTCCATCTTGATGCCCAATTCTCTAATGCAAGAGAGCTATAAATTGTTAGGTGCTGTTACTTATCAGAGTATGAGGTTTTGTCATTTTTGCCACATTTGTTGTGTGCTGCATATGGGCATGAGCTCTACATGTGTTTTGATCTATGCCATGCCATATTCAGAGGGGTGCTTGCCATGTATTTTTTTGATCAATGTGGTGACTAGCACAAGCATGCAAAGTAGCCTTCGTGATATTGCTGATTTCAGGGACTTAGGATTTTGCCAAGTCATTTTCCTGCTGTTATTTTTATGCCATGTAAATTAGATGCTACAGTGAGATCCATGCTTTGTTTGAGTATCTTCATTAAGGGTCTTTTGAACATATAGTTATGCTCTATCCATCCATTCCCCTGTTTGCAATTATGGAGTGCCCTAGCATGTCTTAATCTTGCTCTACTTTTGCTATAAAATGTTCCTGGCAGGTTGTTTACATGTAAATCAATTTTGCCATGGTTGTTGTAGTTGATCCATACATGCTATGAACTTGCTCTTTCCATGGTTAGCTTCATGAACATGTCATATTGTTGTTTATATGCTTAGTTTGTCATGCAATGTTTTGTGATGAGTGATTTGTGCTCACAAAGATGCCTTCATAATTCTGTTTATTCCATGCTCAGTTTTCTGCTAAGTCCGAATCTGTTAATAAAACTTGCTATGTTTACAAGGGTGCCATCATATCTTCTGTGCCTTTTTGGCTCATTATCAGTAAGGGACTTTTGTTCTATGCTTTGAGTAGATTCATGCCATGCTTTTTTTTGCTATGATACGTTCTGTAGAATGTTGTCTGCTTGCTCTAAACATGGCTTCCTGATGTTATTCCTGGCATGTTAGTATTTTCACCAAGTTCATGATGCTGATAATTTTTTCACTTTTGCCATGCTTGTTTGAAGCTGCTCTGGTGTGATTTAGCCGTAGCTCAGTGTTCATGTTTTGTCAAGCATCTTGAGTAGATCACTGCCATATGCTTTGTTGCTATGTTGGAGTGTAGTAGCTTAGTTTCTTGTTGCATTCTAGATGGCACTGTGTTGTTAATCGCAGAATTGTGCCATTCTTGTTTTGCTTGCCATTTGCAAACTATGCATCCGATTTCGGTGATCTTTATATCGATTTCAACCGAAATTATCTCATCTTTCCAGCGGCACAATTGGTTTGCCAAGTTGATGCCTTGTTCTTTCTTTCCCTTCCGAATCACGCATATGCATTGCATATGACATCCCGCATGTCATGCCATGTTTTGCATCATGTTGTTTGTGCATTGCACCGTGATTGATTGTTGGTCCTTTGCTTGTGTTCTTGCCTTGGGTAGAGCCGGGAGACGATTACATGATCGAGGAACCTGTTGAGTATGCTAACGAGGATCAAGCTTTCGTCAACTCTGAGAACTTTGCAGGCAAGAGGACCATACCCTCGAAATCACTTCTATCTTTGCTTGCTAGTTGTTCGCTCTATTGCTATGCTGCCATACCTAACACTTGCTATATCATGCCTCCCATATTGCCATGTCAAGCCTCTAACCCACCTTGCCTAGCAAACCGTTGTTTGTCTATGTTATCGCTTTGCTCAACCCTCTTATAGCGTTGCTAGTTGAAGGTGAAGTTGAAGTTTGTTCCATGTTGGAACATGGATATTGTTGGGATATGATTATTATCTCTTATTTAGTTAATGCATCTATATACTTGGTAAAGGGTGGAAGGCTCGGCCTTATGCCTGGTGTTTTGTTACACTCTTGCCGCCCTAGTTTCTGTCATACCAGTGTTATTTTCCTTGATTTTGCGTTCCTTACGTGGTTGGGTGTCATGGGAACCCTTGACAGTTCGCTTTGAATAAAACTCCTCCAGCAAGGCCCAACCTTGGTTTTACCATTTGCCACATAAGCCTTTTTCCCTTGGGTTGTGCAGACTCAAGGGTCATCTTTATTTTAAACCCCTAGGCTAGTTCTCCTCTGAGTGTTGGTCCAACCTGTCAGCCGACGGTGACCACCAGGGGCAACTCTGGGTTGGCCTACCGAAATCTTGGACAATCCGGTGTGCCCTGAGAACAAGATATGTGCAGCTTCTATCGGAATTTGTCGGCACATTCGGGCGGCTTTCCTGGTCTTGTTTTACCATTTTCGAAATGTCTTGTAACCAGGATTCCGAGTCTGATTGGGTCTTCCTGGGAGAAGGAATATCCTTCGTTGACCATGAGAGCTTGTGATGGGCTAAATTGGGACACCCCTGCAGGGTTTTGAACTTTCGAAAGCCATGCCCGCGGTTATGGGCAGATGGGAATTTGTTAATGTCCGGTTGTAGAGAACTTGATACTTAACTTAATTAAAATGAATCAACCGCGAGTGTAGCCGTGATGGTCTCTTTTCGGCGGATTCCGGGAAGAGAACACGGTCTCGTGGTATGCTTGAACGTAAATAGTTTCAGGATCACTTCTTGATCTCTTTTTAGCTTCTCGACCGTGATTTTCTTCTCTTCTTGCTCTCTTTTGCATAAGTTAGCCACCATATATGCTAGTGCTTGCTGTAGCTCCACCTCACTACCCCTTTCCTACCCATAAGATTAAATAGTCTTGATCGCGAGGGTGTGAGATTGCTGAGTCCCCGTAACTCACAGATACTTCCAAAAAGTTGCAGTTGCCGATGATGCCAGTGCAGGTGACGCAACCCAGCTCAAGTGGGAACTCGATGAAGATCTTGATCATTGTCTTGTTTTGTTTTCCTATTGATCAGTAGTGGAGCCCAGTTGGGGCAATCGGGGATCTAGCATTTGGGGTTGTCTTTCTTTATTTTGGTACCATAGTCGGACCTTGATTGTATTATGGATGATGTATGATATATTTATGTATTGGGTGAAGTGGCGATTGTAAGCCAACTCTTTATCCCTTTCCTATTCAATACATGGGATGTGTAAAGATTACCCCTCTTGCAACATTGCCTACCATGAAGTTATGCCTCTAAGTCGTGCCCCGACACGTGGGAGATATAGCCGCATCGTGGGTGTTACAAGTTGGTAATGAGAGCCTTCCCCGACTTAGGAGCCCCCTGCTTGATCGAATCGCTGACGTTGTTGAGTCTAGAAGAAAATGTTTTGAGTCTTAGGATTATATATATATATATATATATATATATATATATATATATCAGAGAGTAGGATTCTTTTTACTTCTCAGTCCCTTCGTCGCTCTGGTGAGGCCTCCGGACATAGAGTTTTGACTCTTCTCTCCTCAAATTTCACTAAAAAAATTAGCATCATGCGGGTATCTTGGAATCATTCCAATAGTTTTGTGACGAGAACATTGTTCTTGGTGCCTCCTGACATTGAGGGGTTTTGGTAGTGTCCCGGGGAGTTGAGCTCCGAGGTGTTGTCATCACAATTTTATCATTGCAGTTCTGGAATACCTGAGTTCGCCGACATCAAAATTCTCTTTTATGAAGTTGTTGGTGAGATAACCTCGATGCCACCCAGTACTGGGGCAGGAGTTCGGGAGTATTGCCATAAATCGTATAACGAATGCTTTTCGAAGGTTGAGGTAAATGATTTCCAAAGATTTCGTGGTTATGTGTTGAATGATGGATACAACTGGATGTAGGATTTGCTAATTTTGGGTGAGATGTTATGCTTCCCCTGTATCCCCAACACCTGATTGCATAACCAGAAAGTTTTGGGAGTTGATAAGTGGGAATTCAAGTAGCTCCTAGAATATCTTTCCAACAGACACATGATACGATATGATATCTAGCATATGTATGTTTCCGGCTTTTTCTGCAAGCCAATCCTTTGTTTTGTTTTGAGTTGTGGTATTCGAGTTGGTTCGAAGTCAAATGTTGATTCCATGCCTCTTTCTAAGCGGTGTTCTCATATTTCTATGTGAGTACTAATCCTTCATGATAATCGGGATTGTCATGTCGATTATTTCCAACCGGTGTGGTTCTCTTCAAGATGATCCTATCATTTTTCCCATCCGCAAGATCAACTCAATGTCTTCTCAATGTTATTTGTTTCATCCGCCCAAGTTGCCTTTGTTTTCCCGCCCTCCCACCCTTTTCCTTCAAGGACTCTGATTTATTATCCAAGTATCCTTTTATTGATGGGAAGTCTCTCCATTCTTTTCGTCAATATTCTTATCCGGTGATTCTCAAGAAGGTACTAACAGAGCTTCAAGTACATCATTCTCTGTTCTCTTTCTTCTCCGATGGATTCAAGTCAAGCCTTGTCGATCACATCCTTTTCCTCGTTTCAAATGCTTTTCCCATGCCGGTGCACCTCATAATCATTCCTCGCTTGCTATTCAATTGTTCCGGAGTGCTGAAGATATCTCAAAGATTCATGTTTCCACTCTGCATTCGTTCAAGCTTCAAGCCATTTAATTCAGACGATGCATTCTCTCGTTCAAATTGTTCAACAGTGTATCTTTTGAGTGAGCCCTAACCCACAGGTCTTTTCCCGAGATCTTACCTGACTCTTTTCTTTACTGGAGTTACTCTCAAATTCTTCTCCAAGTTTGACGTAAGAATGAATTATCATCAGCCATATGTATTTCTCCAAGATTTGTCAAATTTTTATCACCATTGGCTCAACCTTTCTATTCGTCATCCCAGAGTATCTCAACAATTCATGGTGGTGCTTCTCGTCGTCATTCTCGGATTTTGAAGACTGAAGAAGATTTTTCTCTCAATCTTCCTCCATTCTCTTCAAAATTCATGGTTCTAACTTGTTGCCATCCTCTCATAATTGTTCTCGATTGTGAGAATTCTTTTCACCCATCCGGAGCAATTCAGGAGTATTTTCAGTTTGCTTCTCCAGAGTCCATCAATTCAGAATTATTCATTCCAGCTTTCAGCTCTCATTATCCAAATCTTACCGGTGCATCGTGCAAGTGTTCTCTAATCAGCTCTTGATCTCTTTGCTCTCAGGTATCTAAATTCCCTCAAGTGTCTTCATTCGTTCTCTAATTCTTCCCGGTGTTCCTTTATCTTTTCTTTGTTCATCTTCAGTTCTTATGGTGGTTCATTCAAGAATTCTCTTCCGTTGTTATTGTAGCAATTCATTCATTCTTTCAAATCCTACTGGTGGATCGTTGAAGACTTTCTCAAGTTTGCACTATATCTTTCCGCAATACTTTCCAATGAGAATGAGTAGTTTGCCAAATCCATTGTGTGTCATCAATTTAATTGATGAAGGATAAGCATAACATAATTCTTATTCTTGTTTCATCGAGTAAAACTCAATTCCTTATTCCGAAGGTTCATCAAAATTCTTGAATGATTTTGTTCATCTTTCTTTTCCGGAGTTCCAGGTCTTCTGCATTATCTCATCGCGAAGCTCCATCTAAACCATCGCAAGACTTCACCTTGTGTTTTCAACTACTCTTTCTTTTCGTTATCCATTTTATTACCGGAGTTCTTCAGGGAGGTTCTACATGACGGGTCATCAAGGATTTAATTCCTTCTCGAAGTGGATCGAGATTCTTTTCAAAGGATCTCAAGTATTCTTCATCTTGCAATCCAGAGTGCAATTCTTTATACCTTATCTTTTGAGGTGGTGTTATGTCATTCTTGACAATTTCTTTGTGTTTCATGATTCACAAGTTCAGCAATGACATATTTAAACCCATCATTTTTCTTCCTTGGAGTTATCTTGGTATAGATTTCACCTAGCCTTCCATTGGGAATGTTGCCCCTTGTGGTGCGTATCTATGATCCAATTTCCGCTTCCCATCTCGATGAAGGAGTTTTCATCTCTTTGTTGATCTCAATCCAATTGATTGATTTCGTCAGTGACTGGTCTTCACCTCATAATTTTGGGATGTTTTCCTTAAGTCCATTGGAAATCATATCTTTTGTTATTGATTTCCAACAACTCCATTCAACACTTCATAAGCGTGGTCTCTCAAGATCTTGTTTTCCTCTGTTCATTTCATTTCATTCTTTCTTTCTTCCAGAGGCATTGTGATGTTGCTCTTTTCTCTCATCATCTCGAATGGTGAGGATCATGTTCTTTTTGTTCTTATCCATTTAACCAGAGTGTTGTGCCCTCTGCTCAAGTTCTTTTCGCCTTATCAAGTCTTGCATCTCTTTTCAACCGTAGTGTTGTCCGAATTTGTTCTTCCTTGTTCCTCTTTTCTAACGGAGTGTTTTCAACTTCGATCATCTCCGTTGTATTCTTTTCTCAAAATGGTTTAACCTCTCAAGGTTCATGGTTTCACTCGTTTGTTGAAGAAGCAACTTAGTTTTACCTCTTATCTTCCTCTTCCTTTTCCCTCTGGTGCCATCCTAGATCTCGGGACAAGATCCTCTCGTAGTGGTGGAGTGTTGTAACACCCCGGATGTAACTTTCCATATTTATAACTCCAACTCTTTCCTTTTCCGGAGATGCGATATGAAATTCCCATCGTGGTTCAGTTTTTGTCTTCGTTTTGCATTTTGTTCATGTCATGCATTTCATATCATGTCATCATGTGCATCTCATTTGCATACGTGTTCATCTCATGCATCCGAGCATTTCCCCCGTTGTCCGTTTTGGAATCTAACACTCCTACGTCATCCGGCGCACTCCTTTTGTCTCTTTTCGTGAGCGAGTGTTAAACGTTCTTGAAATGGACCGAGATTTGCCAAGTGTCCTTGGTACACCACCCGTAGACCGCCCGTCAAATTTCATGCCATTTGGAGTCCGTTTGATACTCCAACGGTTAACCGGGGAACCGCGAAGGCCTATTGTGTGTTGCAGCCCAACACCCCTCCAAAAACGGCCCAATAACCCATCCAAAGCACTCCCATGTCCTCCGTCGTCGGATCACGATCGCGTGGTCGAAAACTACACTCCATTTGAATACTCCAAACTCCCTCTACCTATATAAAGGTCTTCCCCGTCAAAAATCGCAGTCCAAACCCTAGCCTCTTCCTCCTCCCGTCGCCGGACGCGTCCACCCCGTCGTCGGACATGTTCTCCACTGCCCCCCGCCAACCACAACACGCCATTGCCTCTCTGCGCCTCCCACCGTGCCGGCCCGCGCGAGCCCATGCAGTGCCGCCCAGGCCCGCGCGCCCTCCGCCACCGCGCCTCGCTCCCACCGCCGACGAGCGCCCCGCTCGCCGGACTTCACTGCCGCCTCCACCTCGTCGCTGCCGCCGCCTTCGCCCGCGCTACCGAGCGCCGCCGCACCCGGCAAGTCACTGGAGACCCGGATCCGGGCCCACCACCCGGTCCTGCCGGTCCCCGCCGCCCTAACCTCTCCCTCGTCTCCGACGCCCTCTCCCTCACCTCCGGTCGCCACATGAAGCTCCTCCGGCGACCTTCCGGTGAACCTCGAAATGTGTGCCCCGAAAACCTAGATCCAGATTCGGAGGGTAAAATATCTCGAAGTCCTTTTCCCCCTTACTTTTTCAGGCCCTGTTCTTTGCATCATAACTTCATGTCTGTACCTCCGTTTCATGCGTATGTTATATAAAAATGTTCATTGTGAGATGCTCTTCATTTCATTCCATTGTGGTATGCTTGTTTGAGTCCATCTTGATGCCCAATTCACTGATGCAAGAGTGCTGTAAATTGTTAGGTGCTATTACTTATCAGAGTGTGAGGTTTTGTCATTTTTGCTACATTTGTTGTGTGCTGCATATGGGCATGAGCTCTACATGTGTTTTGATCTATGTCATGCCATATTTACAGGGGTGCTTGCCATGTATTTTGTTGATCGACGTGGTGAGTAGCACAAGCATGCAAAGTAGCCTTCGTGATATTGCTGATTTCAGGGACTTCGGATTTTGCCAAGTCATTTTCTTGCTGTTATTTTTATGCCATGTAAACTAGATGCTACAGTGGGATCCATGCTTTGTTTGAGTATCTTCAGTAAGGGTCTTTTGAACATATAGTTATGCTCTATACATCCATGCCCCTGTTTGCAATTATGGAGTACCCTAGCATGTCTTAATCTTGCTCTACTTTTGCTATAAAATGTTCCTGGCAGATTGTTTGCATGTTAATCAATTTTGCCATGGTTGTTGTTGTTGATCCATACATTATATGAACTTGCTCTTGCCATGGTTAGCTTCATGAACATGTCATCTTGCTCTTTATATGCTTAGTTTGTCATGCAATACTTTGTGATGAGTGATTTGAGCTCGCAAAGATGCCTTCATAATTCTGTTTATGCCATGCTTAGTTTCCTGCTAAGTCTAAATCTGTTAATTAAACTTGCTATGTTTACATGGGTGCCATCATATCTTCTGTGCCTTTTTGGCTCATGATCAGTAAGGGACTTTTGTTCTATGCTTTGAGTAGATTCATGCCATGCGTTTGTTTGCTATGATACTTTCCTGTAGAATGTTCTTTTCTTGCTCTAAACATGGCTTCCTGATGTTATTCCTAGCATGTTAGTATTTTCACCAAGTCCGTGATGCTGATAACTCTTTGACTTTTGCCATGCTTGTTTGAAGCTGCTTTGGTGTGATTTAGCCGTAGCTCAGTGTTCATGTTTTGTCAAGAATCTTGAGTAGATCACTTCCATATGCTTCGTTGCTATGTTGGAGTGTAGTAGCTTAGTTTCTTGTTGCATTCTAGATGGCATCGTGTTGTTAATCGCGGAATTGTGCCATTCTTGTTTTTCTTGCCATTTTCAATCCGTGCATCCGATTCCGGTGATCTTTATATCGATTTTGACCGAAATCATCTCATCTTTCCAGCGACACACTTGGTTTTCCAAGTTGATGCCTTGTTCTTTCTTTCCCTTCCGAAGCACGCATATGCATTGCATATCACATCCCACATGTCATGCCATGTTTTGCATCATGTTGTTTCTGTATTGCACCGTGATTGATTGTTGGTCCTTTTCTTGTGTTCTTGCCTTGGTTAGAGACGGGAGATGAGTACGTGATCGAGGAATCTGTTGACTACGCTAACAAGGATCAAGCTTTCGTCAACTCTAAGAACTTTGCAGGCAAGATGACCATACCCTCGAAATCACTTCTATCTTTGTTGGCTAGTTGTTCGCTCTATTGTTTTGCCGCGATACCTACCACTTGCTATGTCATGCCTCCCATATTTCCATGTCAAGCCTCTAACCTACCTTGCCTAGCAAACCGTTGTTTGGCTATGTTACCGGTTTGCTCAGCCCTCTTATAGCATTGCTAGTTGCAGGTGAAGTTGAAGTTTGTTCCATGTTGGAACATGGATATTGTTGGGATATCATTATTATCTCTTATTTAATTAATGCATCTATATACTTGGTAAAGGGTGGAAGGCTGGGCCTTATGCCTGGTGTATTGTTCCACTCTTGCCGCCCTAGTTTCCGTCATACCGATGTTATGTTCCTTGATTTTGCGTTCCTTACGCGGTTGGGTGTTATGGCAACCCCTTGACAGTTCACATTGAATTAAACTCCTCCAGCAAGGCCCAACCTTGGTTTTACCATTTGCCACCTAAGCCTTTTTCCCTTGGGTTGTGCAGACTCAAGGTTCATCTTTGTTTTAAACCCCCAGACCAGTGCTCCTCTGAGTGTTGGTCCAACTTGTCAGCCGCCGGTGACCACCAGGGGCAACTCTGGGTTGGCCTATCGGAATCTTGGACAATCCGGTGTGCCCTGAGAATGAGATATGTGCAGCTCATATCGGGATTTGTCGGCACATTCGGGCGGCTTTGCTGGTCTTGTTTTACCATTGTCGAAATGTCTTGTAACCGGGATTCCGAGTCTGACCGGGTCTTCCTGGGAGAAGGAATATCCTTCGTTGACCGTAGAGCTTGTGATGGGCTAAGTTGGGACACCCCTGCAGGGTTTTGAACTTTCAAAAGCCATGCCCACGGTTATGGGCAGATGGGAATTTGTTAATGTCCGGTTGTAGAGAAGTTGACACTTAAATTAATTAAAATGAATCAACCGCGTGTGTAGCCGTGATGGTCTCTTTTCGGCGGAGTCCGGGAAGAGAACACGGTCTCGTGTTATGCTTGAACGTAACTAGTTTCAGGATCGCTTCTTGATCACTTTTTAGCTTCTCGACCGTGCTTTGCTTCTCTTCTCGCTCTCTTTTGCGTAAGTTAGCCACCATATATGCTAGTGCTTGCTGCAGCTCCACCTCACTACCCCTTTCCTACCCATAAGCTTAAATGGTCTTGATCGCGAGGGTGTGAGATTACTGAGTCCCCATGACTCACAGATACTTCCAAATAGTTGCAGGTGCCGATGATACTAGTGCAGGTGACGCAACCCAGCTCAAGTTGGAACTCGATGAAGATCTTGATTGTCGTCTTGTTTCATTTTCCTGTTGATCAGTAGTGGAGCCTAGTTGGGGCGATCGGGGATCTAGCATTTGGGGTTGTCTTTCTTTATTTTGGTACCGTAGTCGGACCTTGATTGTATTCTGGATGATGTATGATATATTTATGTATTAGGTGAAGTGGCGATTGTAAGCCAACTCTTTGTCACTTTCCTATTCAGTACATGGGATGTGTAAAGATTACCCCTCTTGCAACATTGCCTACCATGCGGTTATGCCTGTAAGTCGTGCCCCAACACGTGGAAGATATAGCCGCATCGTGGGTGTTACAACATCATAATAAGCTTCGCAAGCAATGTGACTAATGAGATAGTTGCAGGATGATATATTACAAAACAAGTAGAGAGACTTGCCGGTAATGAGATTGAACTAGGTATGAAGATACCGACGATAGAATCTCGAGCAAGTAACATACCGATGACAAAGGGAATAACGTATGTTGTCATTCCGGTACGATCGATAAAGATCTTCGTAGAATATGTGGGAACCAATATGAGCATCCAGGTTCCGTTGTTGGTTATTGACCGGAGAGGTGTCTCGTTCATGTTTGCATAGTTCTCGAACCCGTAGGGTCTGCACCCTTAACGTTCAATGACGATTTGGTATTATATGAGTTATGTGATTTGGTGACCGAATGTTGCGCAGAGTCTCGGATGAGATCACGGGCATGACGAGGAGTCTCTAAATGGTTGGAGGAAAGGATTCATATATAGGACAATAGTATTTGGACACCGGAAGTGTTTCGGGGCCACCGGGTACATATCGGGTCAGCGGAAGTGGTTCCGGGCTACCCCCGGCAAACTATATGGGCCTATTGGGACAAGAGGGGAAATGTAGCAGCCTGCATGGGCTGCTGCGCCCCCTTGCTAGCCGAATAGGAAGGGGAAGGGAAAGGGCGAAGAGAGAAGGAAGGGGAGGCAATTCAGCCTCCCCCTTCCTTCCCTCCTCTCTCCCCTTCCTTCCCTCTCAGGAAAAGATGGTAAGGGGGGGGGGCGAATTGAACAAGGGCCCCAAGTAGGATTACTCCTACTTGGGGCGCTCCATGGCTGTCCCTCTCTCCCTCCCACCTATATACATGTGGGAAGGCGCGCCTAGAATATACAACAACACTTGTTAGCTGTGTGCGGCGCCCCCTCCATAGTTTACGCCGCCAATCATATTCATGTAGTGCTTAGGCGAAGCCCTGTGCGGATCCCTTCACCATCACCACCACCACACCATCGTGCTGATGAAACTCTCCCTCGACACTTTGCTGGATCACGAGTTCAAGGGACGTCATCAAGCTGAACGTGTGCAGAACTCGGAGGTGCCATACGTTCGGTGCTTGATTGGTCGGAATGAGAAGAAGTTCGACTACATCAACCACGTTGTCAAATGCTTCCGCTTTCGGTCTATGAGGGTACGTGGACACACTCTTCCCCTCTCGTTGCTATGCATCTCCTAGATAGATCTTGTGTGAGCGTAGGATTTTTTTTGAAATTGCATGCTACGTTCCCCAACAGTGGCATCTGAGCAAGGTCTATGCGTAGATGATATGCACGAGTAGAACACAAAGAGTTGTGGGCTGTGATCATCATACAGCTCACCACCAATGTCTTATTTTGATTTGGTGGTATTGTTGGACGAAGCGGCCTGGACCAACCTTACATGACCACGTTCATGAGACCGGTTCCACCGACAGACATGCAACTAGTTTTGCATAAAGGTGGCTGGCGGTTGTCTGTTTCTCCAACTTTAGTTGAATCAAATTTGACTACGCCAGTCGTTGTTGAAGTTAAAACAACGAACTTGATAAATCACCTTTGTGGTTTTGATGCGTAGGTAAGAACGATTCTTACTAGAAGCCTGTAGCAGCCACGTAAAACTTGCAACAACAAAGTAGGGGACGTCTAACTTGTTTTTGCAGGGCATGTTGCGACGTGATATGCTCAAGACATGATGTGATATACGTTGTTGTATGAGATGATCATGTTTGGTCGAAGTTATCGGCAACTGGCAGGAGCCTTATGGTTGTCGCTTTATTGTATGAATTTCAAACCCCATGTAATTGCTTTACTTTATCACTATGCGTTAGCAATAGTTGTAGAAGAAACAATTGGCGAGACAACCACGACGCTACGATGGAGATCATGACGGTGCTTTGGAGATGGGGATCAAAGGCACAAGATGATGATGGCCATATCATGCCACTTATTTTGATTGCATATGATGTTTACCTTTTATGCATCTTATTTTGCTTAGTATAGCGGTAGCATTATAAGATGATCCCTTACTAAAATTTCAAGGTATAAGTGTTCTCCCTGAGTATGCACTGTTGCGACAGTTCGTCATGCTGAGACACCACATGATGATCGGGTGTGATAGGCTCTACATTCACATACAACGGGTGAAAGACAGTTTTGCACATGTAGAATACTCGGGTTAAACTTGACGAGCCTAGCATGTACAGACATGGTTGTGGAATACTGGAGACTGAAAGGTCGAACGTGACTCATATAGTAGATATGATCAAGATAGAGATGTTCACCATTAATGACTACTCCATCTCACGTGATGATTGGACATGGTTTAGTTGATTTGGATCATGTGATCATTTAGATTACTCAAGGGATGTCTATCTAAATGGGAGTTCTTAAGTAATATGATTAATTGAACTTAATTTATCATGAACTTAGTCCTGATAGTATTTGCATATCTATGTTGTAGATCAATAGCTCGCGTATAGCTCCCCTGTTTTATTCTTGATATGCTCCTGGAGAAAACTAAGTTGAAAGATGGTAGTAGCAACGATGCGGACTGGGTCCGTGGTTTGAGGATTATCCTCATTACTGCACAGAATAATTATGTCCTTGATGCACTGCTAGGTGACAGACCTATTGCAGGAGTAGATGCAGATGTTATGAACGTTTGACAAGCTCGATATGATGACTACTTGATAGTTTAGTGGACCATGCTTTACGGCTTACAACCAGCACTTCAAAAATGTTTTGAACGCCATGGAGCATATGAGATGTTCCAAGAGCTGGAAATGATATTTTAGACTCATGCCCATGTTAAGAGGTATGAGACCTCTAACAAGTACTTTGCCTACAAGATGGAGGAGAATAGCTCAGCTTGTGAGCATGTGCTCAGAAGTGGGTACTACAATCACTTGAATCAAGTGGGAGTTGATATGTCTCCATTGTATCTATAATTTTTTATTGTTCCATGCTGTTATATTATCAATCTTGGATGTTTTATAATCATTTTATATCATTTTTTGATACTAACCCATTGACATAGTGCCAAGTGCCAGTTGATATTTTTTTGCATGTTTTTACATTGCAGGAAATCAATACCAAAAGGAGTCCAAATGCAACGAAACTTTACGGAGATTTTTTATGGACCAGAAGACACCTAATGGGCCAAGGCAGCGCCTGGGGGGTGCTCCGAGGGGAGCACAACCCACCAGGGTACGCCAGGAGGCCCAGGAGTGCCCTAGTGGGTTGTGCCCACCTTGGGTACCCCCGGACCGCCTCTTTGCTCTATTAATACCCCAATATTCCCGAAACCCTAGGGGAGTCGATGAAAATCAATTCCAGCCGCCGCAGAGTCCAGAACGACCAGATCCAATCTAGACACCATCACGGAGGGGTTCACCACTTCCCTTGGTGCCTCTCCGATGATGCGTGAGTAGTTCTTTGTATACCTTTGGGTCCGTAGTTAGTAGCTAGATGGCTTTCTCTCTCTCATTTGATTCTCAATACAATGGTCTCTTGGAGATCCATATGATGTAACTCTTTTTGCGGTGTGTTTGTTGGGATCCGATGAACTTTGAGTTTATGATCGGATCTATCTTTTTATATCCATGCAAGTTATTTGAGTTTCTTTGAGCTCTTATATGCATGATTTATTATAGCCTCGTATTTCTTCTCCGATATTTGGGTTTTGTTTGGCCAACTTGATCTATTTGTCTTGTAATGGGAAGAGGTGCTTTGTAGTGGGTTCGATCTTACGGTGCTTGATCCCAGTGATAGAAAGGGAACTGACACGTATGTATCATTGCTACTAAGGATAAAACGATGGGGTCTATATCTACATAGATAGATCTTGTCTACATCATGGCATCGTTCTTATTGCATTACTCCATTTCTCCATGAACTTAATACACTAGATGCATGCTGGATAGCGGTCAATGTGTGGGATAATAGTAGTAGATGCAGGTAGGAGTCGGTCTACTAATCTTGGATGTGATGCCTATGCAATGATCATTGCCTGGATATCATCACGATTATTTAAAGTTCTATCAATTACCCAACAGTAATTCGTTTACCTGCCGTTTGCTATTTTTCTCGAGAGAAGCCACTAGGGAAACCTACTGCCCCGGGTCTCTTTCTCATATTATTTGCCTTCGCGATCTATTTTATTTGCCTTTAATTTTCTGATCTATTAAACCAAAAATACAAAAATACCTTGCTGCAATTTATTCTCCTATATTTTATTTGGCGTTTGATCTATCAATCTACTACAATTTACTTCACGTCTGTTTGCCCATCTTGGGGCGCTGCTACCCGAAAGGGATTGACAACCCCTTTTACACGTCAGGTTACGAGTATTTGTTATTTGTGTGCAGGTGTTGTTTACGTTGTGTTTGTCAGCGACCTGGGAACGGGAGTCCCCAGACTTGCCTGCCTGTGGCCCATGGCGTGGCTGGGCTGGCAGGTCTGTATGGTCTATCTTCATCGACAAGGCATTCAAGACCCTCGCGAGGGGCCAAGCCCCGCGAGGTGTACGACACAAGACCTCCTCAGGACCGGCCTTGCCCGGTAGGCTCACGAGGGGTGGAGAGATCAAGGCAAGGAAAACCTCGCGAGGTCCTCGTGACATGAGCCATGACGATCGAGACTAGGCGGGCGCCAGCACGCAGTGTCCTTGTTTCCTCTTTGGTGCCAAGGGGGCAAGCGCAGGTGCTGAGTACCGAGGCATCAAGCAAATGTTTCCATATTGGTGTAATGAGACCAAGACCAGAAGGACGGTAGGACGGAGGTCACCATGGAGCATAAGAAGGCGTCATCACCAGAGCCTTTGGCAGGCGAAGACCACCTTTTGTCAGGATAACTTGTACTAGATGTCCCCTTTTGAATTTGCCATTGTTGGCTCCCTTCCCGCTCGATATTTGGGGAGAGGACCAGTGCCTATATAAGTAGAACTAGCCACCACAGTGAGAAGGGACGAGAGAAGAGGGACCTGAGCAGATCCAAGATCATCTCACCCACACTAGTTCACCGAGCACAAGAACACCTCACCCTCAGGAGGTTGTTCTTCCCCTTGTACTGTTCTTCATCAGCCCAAGAGGCAATCCACCACCACCACACTGGAGTAGGGTATTATACCACAACGGTGGCCCGAACCAGTATAAATCTTGTGTCTTTTTGTGATTGTGAGTTGGTTGAGTTCATCTGCGAGATCTTAGAGAGCTAGGGCGTGGATCGATAGGGAGAAAACCTTCGCGTCCACCCCAGTGTTCAAACCTCAAGGGTTTGCCGGAACTCGTGATCTGACATTTGGCGCGCTAGGTAGGGGTGTGCCGAAGCTTCCTTCTGTCATTCCACGCTCCGTTGCTTTGCTGTCTCCATGGCAGACGCGCGCTGCGCTCGTGCCGAGTGTCGGGCTGCCCTCGCCGCCCACGTTGCTCAGACGGCTCCCGTCGGCGGGCCGCCTTGTCGTTCCCCGTCGCCTGCCGCCAATGCCGCCACCGACCCGGTGGGGAACGAGTAGTAAGCATCCTCGCTGCATCCCTCGGTGCGGCGGGCCGGCCGCACCGCCACTCCATCGCTGACCCCGGCCGATTCTTCTTCCCATGCACGTCGCCCTCCCATGGATGCACGGGCTGCGCTCCTCATGGCGCATGAGCTCCTGCGCTACCATCTAGTCGACGACCTCTACGAGGACTGGCTCAACCGCATCGCTGAGCTTGTCCGCGCCGCAGGGGGCTCTCCTGCACCGTCCCTCTCTCCGCCTCGCCCTCTGCCAGCTACGGGCGGCGTAGCTCACGGAGCGCCTCCAGCACCTCATCCCCAAGATGGCGCCCTGGCGCCAAGACACGCGGCTCCGCGATGCGACCCGCCACGTGAAGAGAGAAGTTGTCAAGAAGTTCCTCGGCCGAAACAAAACGCTCCGTCGCTCCTCGCGCCACCGTGCCAGGACCGGCTGTTGCGGCAAGTCCGCGCGCCACCTATAGTGGCAGGGCGCGGACCCCATCAAGACCAAGCTCCACCCCAAGGCGGGTCCCGGTGACCACAGCTGGCTGCCGCGCTTTCACCTCCGAGCTGCGCAGCGTCGCCTGGCCGGGCAAGTTCAAGCCAGATCTGCCTCCTCGCTACGACGGCACCCCCGACCCCAAAGAGTTCTCGCAGCTCTATGAGCTGAGCATCGAAGCGGCCAACGGCGATGAGAAGGTCATGGCGAACTAGTTTCCCATGGCTCTCAAGGAAGGCGCCCGCTTCTGGCTCCTGAACCTACCTCCGGGCTCAATCTCCTCCTGGGACAAAATGCGCACCCGCTTCATCACCAACTTCCAGGGCACTCGGGACCGCCCCCCGATCGCGGGCGACCTGCGCCGCATCAAGCAACAACCAGGAGAGACCCTGCAGAAGTACATTCAGTGCTTCAACGGCGCATGGATCAAGATCCCCAAGGTGACTGACAAGGCCGTCATCTCTATGTTCTCTGATGGCGTCCGTGATGTCAAGATGAAGGAGGAGCTCGCCATCCATGAAAAGATGTGCACGACCCTGGAGTTGTTCAACATCACGACCAAGTGTGCTAGAGCTGAGGAGGGGCGCCTCTCCCTTCTCGAGTTCCCTGCTGTGGACCGAGAGGAGAACAAAACCAAGGCCAAGGACGTGAAACGCAAGGGAGCAGCCGTGCTCGCAGCGGAACCAGACACCAAGCATGGCAGAGACCAACCAGAGTCATCCAAGGGCAGCCATCCGTTCTGCGCCTTCCACAACCTGAACACCCACAGCACCAGCGACTGTCAAGAGCTCAGAGCCATTTGCGAAGGGCACTACGGTCGATGCCCTGAGCGTGGTGACTGGGGCTATGGCTGAGGAGGAGGACGTGGTGGCGGACGCTGGGACGACCGAGGCCCACGCCAAGAGTGGCGCGATCGGCCCTGTGAGGACCGCTAGTAGGATCAGCCTCACGAGGGCGCCTGGAGGGATCAGCCTCGTGAGGATCGTCCTCAAGGCAACGCCGAGCTCCCTCCGCTGCCACCACCGCCAAGAAGGAATGACGAGCACCATCAGGACGAGGGGGCTGGGGGCTTCCAGGAACCACGCGCTATAGCCTGCATCTTGGGCGGAGCCCAGGCCCCAGCCTTGCAGCATATCTTCAAGCAGTTTGCTCATGAAGTGAATGCAGTCCTCCCCAAGCTCGAAGCCATGCGCCCGCTCAGATGGTCCCAGTGCCCCATTACGTTCAACTCGACAGACCAGCTCAAGTGCGCAGCTACCGCTGGCACCTTCCCAATGCTTTGTTCCCTAGTCATTAGCAACGTGCAAGTTACCAAGACCCGCATCGACGGTGGTGCAGGGCTCAACATCCTATCCATCGATATGTTCAACAGCCTCCAAGTACCATATGACTAGCTTTATCCCACCAAGCCTTTCTCAGGAGTGACCGACGGTTCTACCACACCGATAGGGCAGGTCCGCGTCCCTGTCACCTTTGGGGAACACAAGAACTACCGCACCGAGCTCATCGACTTCGACGTCGCGCACATCCGTCTGCCGTACAACGCCATCCTCAGGTATCCTGCCCTGGCCAAGTTCATGGTGGTGACCCATCACGGCTACAATGTCCTCAAGATGTTGGGAAGCGGCAGGATCATCACGGTCCCATGTGAAGAAAGAGATGCGCTGTTGTCTCTCGAGTGTGCCTTCCAAGCTGCAGCGATCGACGACCCCGACAGCAAGGGCGAGGGCCCTCCTAAGGCCATCCCCAAGTAGAAGAAGTAGCTGCGACACGCAGGACCTCTGGAGGGTGACGCCACGGTCGGAGTCTCGTCAGGATCAGCGCCCGCTCCAGGGGCGTCTCCCTCCATCGCATAGGAAGGCAAGCCCGGCGCCCTTCTCAGGCAGGGCTCGGGGGCTTTCTTCTAGAAGGCCTCAGACTTTGCCCGCATCACGAGGGAGGCGCTCAGGCCCCACTTGGAGGTGTGCTTCGTGGCACATCTCCCTCAGGAGGGCACAGGGCAAGGATTTCCCACCACTCAGGAGTTCTTCACCAAGACCACCCAGGAGTTGCAAGACGCAAGGGCCATGCGCGGCGACCGCCGCTTGCGAGATGCAGCTTCCCATCGCGCGTGGGCTCAATAGGGCCGCTTCTCAGGAGCTTTTCTGGCCTTCACGCGTGGGACGCTACGAGGGCCCATCGCATAGCTACGTTCGCATGCCCTTTGGCCTGCCAAGTGTATCGTCCGCCTACCAACACGACTTGTGGCGCATCCGAGCGGATCAGGAAGCTAGGCACCATGCCGTCCTGATGGAGACGGAGACGGTCCTCAAGGAACCACCTGAGCCCCCAGAGCCTCCGGAGGCTCAGAGCTTCGGAGGCTCGAGAGGAGCAACGCCTTCGCCGTGCACCTTCAGCTGCCTCAACTCTCCTTCGTCAACATGACCAGGTGACATCTTTCCAAGTCTTTCAGCTGGGAGCGCCCCTCGGGCTGCATCATTCCCAGGCCGTGTGGGTCCGTCCCTGTGGCATGTATCCCTTTTCTTATGTCCTTAGCTTACCTTGTTGGGGGCGCCCCTCGGGCTGCATCATCCCCAAGTCGCTTGGGCCAGATCCAGTGGCACGTATCTCTCATGAACTTGCTTAAGCCTGCTACTCTCATGTTCGATCTACCTGTGATTACTACGTGCTCAATTGTCGCCTTCCACGGGGCCTCAGCATGCTGGCACAGCGCTGGTGCATGGGTCCGTCCCTACCACGTCGATAAACCTGAGCGGTCGAGTTCTGGCTTGTGGCACGCCCCACGCACGTAACCTCACCAGGCCCTCAGTGCCTTCACCCCATCGCGGAGCAACCAACGGCAGGCTAGCAACCATAACAGCAGATCATGTTCTTCCTTGTGCTGGCTCGCAGGAATCTCACGAGGATAGCACCAGGCAGCACCGCGGGCTCCCACCTCGTCCAAGTAATCCGCTCGCACGTTAAAGGGGAGCTCCTGAGCATCGCGACTCAGGAGCTCTTACTGGCTCTCCATCCCTCACCCCTGGCCTTGACCACGGCACGCGACCTGGCATACCAGCGGCGGCTGAGCTCGCTCGAGGGCCGGGACCTGAGGACATAGAGCACAAAGGAGAGCATTGAAGGGGGAGGACTCGTATGGGCTTGTCCTAGCTACACTACGGATGTTCGCGCACAGGTCTGGCGCATCGCGAATAACCGACCCGGACTGCCAAGATAAGTCACGAGCTTAGATCAACTAATCGTTGGGACCTAGAGGACATGCTCGACACGGCCCTGTTGCGGCAACATCACCTCCCTTTCTTATCTTACCACAGCTCCTTGAGAGCTAAAGGGGACCCCGTGAGCATCGCGCCTTAGAGGCTCTTACTGGACCTCGGGCTACTCACCTCCTGACCTTGACCATGGCACGCGACCTGGCATACTAGCGATGGCTGAAGCTTGCCTGGGGACCAGGACCTGTCGGTGTAGAGCAACAAGTTCTTGCGAGATCGGAAAGGAAGACCGAATCTAAACAGGACCTGCGCTAACAAGGCTTCCTTAATTGGGATAACATGAACAAAGACATTGCAAACCCTTTACACGCCCCCACGGGGTACTTCTTGATTCCTCGCAGGGAACAAAAGATGCAAACCTATGAGAATCCTATCTGCACATCCCCGCGGCCGATGCCATCATCAACAATGGGCCACAGGAGGCCGGTGCCAACCCCATCCAGATCGGCAACGATGGCGGCCGGACGTTGCGGCCTTGCTCCGGGCGTGGCGAGAGCTCAGGAGCATGTAGCTGTCGTCGCTCGTCTCCGGAGTCTCGTACAGCTTGGGAGAACCGCTGGACTCCCAAGAATCGCTGCTGCTGGAGCAGCCCCGAGCGGGGCGTGCCTCGTCCTGGCACTCTCCTTCGGGGCAGCACTCGAAGCGGCGACCCTCCGCGTCGAAGACCTTGAAGAACAGCGTAGAGGCATCGTCGTACTCGAAGTGGATCGTGAGGGCGCCCTCCACATGGCAAACCCGCGCGACCTCGCCCCAACGGTGGGTCATGAAGATCTTGCCGGTGGAGACTGCTTCAACCTCTGCTCCGGTCGCCGGAGCGTCGCAGTCAGCATGCTGCAACCAGAGCTCGAGAGCCCCCCTCGGTGGCATCATGTCGGAGAAAGAAGCGCGGGAAGCAGATCCAGGAGCTTGGGGGCATCGCCGCCCACAGCACGAGCTCGCGTGAGGAGTCCATGGCGTGGACTCCAGGAGCGACGGCACTCGTCGCCACGGCGCGTCGACCTTGGTCGCGGTGTGTGCGCCAATGCCCGTCGCTTCTTCCTCCCGAGCCCTGGCTTGGGCGTACAAGGGCAGTGGATACCCAGGAGGACGCCGCTCACACCAAGGCCTCGTCACCACCTGCATCTCCGTGGTGTCGCAGTAGCGGATCGATCTCTTCTTCGGTGGGAGCAGCGCCGGCACGTCGAGAGGAACCTTTCCCTTCTCCTCAGCAGAAAACCTACTGGTCGGCGCCATTGAAGCTGCTGCTAGCAGTGGAACGGAGGAAGAAGGAGCTAGTGGAATGGGAGAAGATGAACGATGGGGGCTCTGCCCCTTCCCCATTTATAGCAGGAGAAGGCCAACCAGCACCCCCACGATCACAGGTAATGATGGCTCTCCTTGCATGTCGGAGGGACTTGTCAAGTCGGGCAGTTGCCGAGGCAGCGTGGGGAAGCGGAGATGCCCACGTCCAATCAACCACCACGCGTCAACCGAGGCCGCAGGCTTTGGGGGCCCGCGGAGCTCTGTGCTTGACCCTTTGGCTTAGCCTCGAAGCCAAGCCCGAGCACGCCTTGGACACGGGGGCTACTGTCGGCGTCCTGGGAATGGCGGTCCCCAGACTTGCCTGCCCGCGGCCCATGGCGTGGCTGGGCTGGCAGGTCTATACGGCCCATCTTCATCGACAAGGCATTCAAGACCCTCGCGAGGCAGACGACGCAAGACCTCCTCAGGAGCTGCCTCGCCCAGCAGGCTCACGAGGGGCGGAGGGATCAAGGCAAGGCAAACCTCGTGAGGTCATCATGACGAGAGCCATGACGATCGAGACCAGGCGGGCGCCAGCGTGCAGTGTCCTTGTTTCCTCTTTGGTGCCTGTAAGTGCATCTAGTGCCACCCCTAGTTGGTTTTGGAGTATTGACGACAAACCTAGTTGAGGGACTAATGTGTTTGTGAGAATTGCAGGATAACACAGGTAGAAGTCCCTCATTGATTTGGTTTTCCTACTAGAGATGACCCCTAAAAATGTATGAAGACATTGAAGTCAAAGGTGGTATATGAAGATATTCACATTGAAGACTATGACAAGAGAAGACACCACATGAAGCCTATGGAGCTCGAACACTTAGATCTTTCATAGTTCTCTTTCTTCTGTGTTGAGTCATAGGAACCACCGTACTGTTAAGTGGGGTCCAAGAGAACCAGTCAGAATGACTGAAGTGATGCTTAAACAAAACCTATGTCTTCGAGTGAAGACTTTGAGAGCGAATCTTGTCCAGAGTCGGGCAAGTCAGCTTTGCTTGAAGCCCAAGTAAAGTTGCCGTGTGAGTTTGAAATCTGACCGTTGGAACACGTGTCAGTTCCTTAGTGACCCAGGGTCATTTCGGACAAATCAGGTCGGGTTGCCAAGTGGCTATAAATAGCCCACCCCCTACAACCATAAACGGTTGGCTGCTCAGATTCAGAGTACGGCTTTTGTCGTTTGAGAGCAACCCACCTCGAAGCCTTTGAGAGAGAATTCCTTGCGAGGATAAAGCCCTAACCACCCAGAGCCAAAGAGAATTAGGCATCACTTAAGTCTTCTTGTCTGTGTGATCTGAAGACTTATTACACTTGAGGACTATGCATCCTCCAGCCGGTTAGGCGTCGCGTTCTGAGCATCCAAGAGACATTGTGGATTGCCGGTGAACGAAGTCTGTGAAGGTTTGGGAGTCTACCTTGAAGACTTACCAGAGTGATTGGGCGAGGTCTGTGTGACCTTAGCTCAAGGGGAATACGGTGAGGACTGGGTGTCCTGAGCTGCGTGTTCAGGACTGGGTGTCCGGGACTGTGTGTCCTAAGGTTTAAATACCTAGCCGCCCTAACCAGACGTACAGTTGTCACAGCAACTGGAACTGGTCCAACAAATCATTGTCTTCAGCGAGTCACTGGTTTCATCTTCCCTTCCCTTTACTTACTGTTACTCCTTGTGAAGTCATTGTATGTTCGCACTATCTTTTGTCTTCACTGAGTGACTGCGTGTTCTGTGTGGCTTCACAATATCTTCCTACCTGATCCTTACTACATTGCTGCTATTAGTCATTGTGCTTTCACTCTATTGAATACTTGACTATGGCTTGCCTAGTGTAGTCTACCTTCCGCTGCAGGGTAATAGGTTTATTTCTATCGTTTGTCTTCATAACTTCCACGTTTTGAAGACTTTCATAAAAATCGCCTATTCACCCCCCCTCTAGTCGATATAACGCACTTTCAATTGGTATCAGAGCAAGGTGCTCCCTTGTTCTGTGTGATTCGGTTTAACCACCTGGAGTTTTAGCTATGTCGACTGCAGGGATAATTAAAGTCTCCGCTGCGTGCCCCGTCTTCGATGGAACTGAATATCCCTACTGGAAGAATAAGATGCGCATGCATCTTGAAGCCATTGACGTCGACCTATGGTATGTCGTCAAGAACGGCGTTCCCAAGGCTGGAGAAGGTGTCACTGCTGCTGATGTCAAGAAGTTCGTTCAACTGGACTCTACTGCCAAGAATATCATCTGTGGTCATCTGACCAAAGGACAGTATGGCCGTGTGAGTGCTTTGGAAACATCTAAGCTGGTCTGGGACTGGCTCTCCAAGGTCAATGAAGGCGTCTCAACCCAGAGAGATCAGAGAATCAGTGTCCTTCGCAACCTCTTCAACCGCTTCAAGCGAAATGACAATGAGAATGTCCAGCTCACATTTGACCGACTCACTGACATCACAAATGAGCTTCAAGCCCTCGGCGCTACTGAGATCACCAAACATGAAGTCGTCAAGACACTACTGAGATCACTTGATAGTTCGTTTGACACCCTAGCCCTGATGATTCAAGAACGTCCTGATTTCAAGACACTCGATCCGTCTGACATACTTGAGAGGCTCAACACACATGAGTTTCAGCTTTCTGAGAAAAGAGATATCTACGGTCCAAACTATGGGCGAACTCGTGCCTTGAAGGCAAAAGCTGTCTCCTCATCTGAAGAAGAATCTGACAGCAGTTCGGATGATCCTGAAGACATTGGAAGGGAACTTGCTATGCTTGTGAAGAAGTTCCAAAAATTCACCAAGAAGAAAGGTTTCAGAAAGTCTTCCCGATCAAGCTCAAGGAATGATGAAGCTTCTGCTCACGACTACAAGAAGAAAACATGTCACAAGTGCAAGAAACCTGGCCACTTCATCTCTGAGTGTCCACAGTGGGACAATGAGAACAAAAAGAAGAAGAAGAGCAAGGAATATGACTCTGACGACAAGAAGAAGAAGAAATACTCAAAGTCTTCTTCCAAGTCTTCCTCAAAGTCTTCATCACACAAGAAGAGCTCATCTGGCAAGGCACGTGCGTTTGTTGGCAAGGAAATGGATTCAGAGGAGGAGTCCGCTTCTGAGGAGGCGGAGGTGGAGTCTGAGGAGGAGTCCGATTCAGGCGTCGCAAGTCTGGCTACAGCATACGTTGCCAAGTCCATCTTCAACACTGAAGACAATGACTTCATCACCGACACCGATGCAAATGACAAGGACTACTCCGCTTCTACCTACTGCTTCATGGCACGCGGTGCCAAGGTAAACACACGCACTACTCACTATCAAACATCTAGTGACGATGACTCTGATTGTGGTTCAAAACCCAGCTACAAAACACTTGCTAAAATTGCAACTGAACAACAGAAAGCTATGGAACATATTCAAAAACTGTTAGACAGAAGCGATGATCTGTTAGGTGCTGAAATGACTCGATCTGAATCCTTAATTGAAGACATAAAAAATCTTCACGTTAAGTATGAGGAACTTGAAAGTCGTCATGAAACTCTCTCAACAACTCATGAAAAGCTTTCCTATGATTATCTTCAAAGGAAGCAAGATCTTGAGAAATTGAGAGCGGCTCATGAAGATCTTCAAAAGGAAAATGAGTCACTTCGCGCCGAACAGATCAGCTCCGCTCAGGAAGGATTTGAACCACCATGTCTTAAATGCATTGAGCGTGATAATGCTACTACTGTTGCTGAATGTTCTACTGCTGCTACTGTTGCAATATCTTCAACTGTTGATGTGGGAACTAACCCCTCTGCTGAGGATTCCACTGCTATTGCTGATGAGAATGCTAGGTTGAAGACATTGCTTGAAACAGGGATGTACAAAAGTCTTAAAGGGCATCAGACACTATGTGATGTCCTCAAAAAGCAGATTTTGAACCGAAACCCGAGGAAAGAGGGTGTTGGGTTCGTAAGGAAAATGAATGCTGATGGCTCTTACTGGAAACCTGAGCAGTACCCCAAAACCACATGGGTTGCTGCAAAGGAATTTTCAGCAGATCCATCCACTCTATCTGGGTTCACTTGTGCTAACCCCATTGTCATTGATGAATCCTTTGATGCAAACTATAAACTGTTTAAGAATCAGAATGGTGAAGTGTTTGCCAGGTACATTGGTACTAACTGCAGGAATGGACCGCCTATGAAGAAGATCTGGGTTCCGAAAAGGTGTCTGGAGAATCTTCCTGTGAATGTCATCATGACACCTCACGTGAAGAAGACAAACCTCAGACCAAAGGCTTCATACGGTCCAAAGGCTTCATACAGACAGAGGACTCACCTGAGTCGCACTAACGCAAATGTTTTGCAGGGAAACCATACTCAGGCATATGAATATGAGAGCGGTTCATCAAACCGCCATGTTCATAAGACCAAGAACTATTCTGCTTATTCTTATGAGTACTATTGTCCGCCTGCAAGACTGTTTGCTAGGGCTCCAAAGCCAAAGTTCTCAGATGCTGCACTTAGACTTATTGCTTCTAAGCCACCCTTGAAGATGTGGGTGGCTAAGAAAGCTTAACTCTCTTTTGCAGGGAAAGGTCTCCAGCAGAAAACCAAAATCGTCTGACGCTATTGCTGGGGACCTTAAACATCTTGTAGGGCGCAAGATCAAATGCCCGAATGGTCTTACTATGTACTTCGTTCCTGAATCGCTTGCTACTCTCCCTATTAGTCCTAATCTGGATCTAAGCTTTCATAACCCACTGGTTCGTCAAATGTTTTTGCTTCACAATGCTCTTCGTGAAGCCTATCCCCCTAACTGCACTGTAGGGTACGACACCAGCGTCTTCAGAATGGATTATTGATAGTGGGTGTACAAATCACATGACTGGCAAAAGAAGCCTTCTTATGGACTCAACCTTACGTCCATCCGACAAGAGCCACATCACATTTGCTGACACTGGTAAAAGTAAGGTATTGGGTCTAGGTAGAGTTGCAATCTCAAGGGATCAACACATGGATAAAGTCATGCTTGTTGAATCCCTTGGCTTCAACTTAATGTCTGTCTCAATGCTTTGCGATTTAAACATGATCGTAATATTTGGAAAATATCGTTGCCTTGTTCTAATGGAATCTGACAAGTCTCTAGTATTTGAAGGGTATCGAAAAGATGATTTGTACGTGGTAGATTTCTCAGCAGGACCACAGCTTGCCGTATGTCTTCTAGCAAAAGCTTCAGAATGCTGGCTCTGGCATCGGAGGCTTGGGCATGCTGGCATGAGGAACCTCCACACCCTGGCAAAGAAGAAGCATGTCATAGGCATCGAGGGCGTCAAGTTCAAGAAAGATCACTTATGCGGTGCCTGTGAGGCAGGAAAGATGACGAGGGCCAAACATCCCTCAAAGACAATCATGACCACTACTCGACCCTTCGAACTGCTTCACATGGATCTTTTCGGTCCCACTCATTACTCAACTCTTACTACTACCGCTTGTCTCTATGGCTTTGTCATTGTTGATGATTATTCTAGATATACTTGGGTGCACATAATCCTTTACAAGACTGAAGTGCAGGATGTCTTCAGACGCTTCGCCAATCGAGCAATGAACAACTATGGCGCCAAGATAAAGCATATCAGAAGTGACAATGGCACTGAATTCAAGAACACTGGCCTTGATACATATCTTGATACCTTGGGCATCACACATGAATTCTCAGCCCGTACACGCCACAGCAGAATGGGGTCATCGAACGCAAGATTAGAACACTCATTGAGATGGCCAGAACGATGCTAGGTGAATACAAGACTCCAAGAAAATTCTGGCCTGAAGCCATTGATACTGCATGCCATACAATCAATCGTGTTTATCTTCACAAGCTTATGAACAAGACATCTTATGAGCTCCTTACTGGCAAGAAGCCAAATGTCAGTTACTTCAGAGTATTTGGCACCAGGTGCTGGATCAAGGACCAACATCACACCTCAAAGTTTGCACCAAAAGCACATGAGGGTTTTATGCTTGGATATGGAAAGGATTCGCACTCCTACAGAGTCTTCAATCTCTTTCATTACAAAGTGGTTGAAACAGTGGATGTGCGGTTCGATGAGACCAACGGTTCACAAAGAGAGCAACTGCCAAATGTGCTAGATGAAGTTCCATCCAGTGAATCAATCAAGCTAATGGGAACTGGAGAAATTATACCTTCTGAAGCTCATCCTGAAGAAGAACTTATCATCTCAGCACCTGATCAACATGAAGACAATGCTCAGCCTGAAGACATTCCTTCTAACAACGACAATGATCAGCAAGAGAAAAATCTTCGCCCTGTACATCCTCGCGTTGCCAATGAAGTGCAGATTGAAAGAATAATTGATAGCATCAATGCACCCGGTCCACTCACTCGTTCAAGGGCAACTCAGCTAGCAAATTTCTGTGGTCACTTCGCATTCGTCTCAATAATAGAACCCAAGAAAGTTGAAGAAGCCTTCATGGAACCTGAATGGATTCAAGCTTTGCAAGAGGAGCTTCAACAGTTTGAGCTGAATAATGTATGGGAACTGGTCAAGCGTCCCGATCCTCGGAAGCACAACATAATAGGCACCAAATGGATATACCGCAACAAGCAAGATGAGCATGGTCAAGTTGTCAGAAACAAAGCTCGTCTCATTGCTCAAGGATATACTCAAGTGGAAGGCATTGACTTCGATGAAACATTTGCTCCTGTGGCTAGACTTGAAGCCATACGCATACTGCTGGCCTATGCAAATCATCACAACATACTTCTTTATAAAATGGATGTGAAGAGCGCCTTCCTCAATGGCAAGATTGAAGAAGAAGTGTATGTTGCACAACCTCCTGGCTTTGAAGATCCAAAACATCCTAACATGGTATACAAGCTCAACAAGGCACTGTATGGCCTCAAACAAGCCCCTCGGGCCTGGTATGACACACTCAAATACTTCCTGAAGAACAAAGGCTTCATACCTGGTTCTCTCGACCCCACTCTCTTCACGAAGACATATGATGGTGAACTGTTTGTGTGATAAATATATGTCGATGACATTATCTTCGGCTGCACCAATCAGAAGTACAGTGAAGAGTTTGGATATGTGATGCAAGAGCAATATCAAATGTCTATGATGGGAGAGCTGAAGTTCCTTCTCGGTCTTCAAATACGACAGCAACACAACGGCATCTTCATATCTCAAGAGAAGTATCTCAAAGATTGCCTGAAGAAGTTCGGTATGCAAGACTGCAAAGGCTTCACGACGCCAATGCCAGCCAAGCATCATCTAGGTCCTGACGACAATGGTAAAGAGTTTGATCAAAAGGTATACCGCTCCATGATTGGTTCTTTTATTTATCTATGTGCATCTAGGCCAGATATTATGCTTAGTGTTTGCATGTGTGCTCGATTCCAAGCGGCACCAAAGGAGTCGCATCACTTAGCTGTGAAGCGAATTCTTCAATATTTGGCTCACACCCCAACTCTAGGATTATGGTATCCAAAGGGCTCAGAGTTTGATCTGGTTGGATTCTCGGATGCTGATTATGCTGGTGACAAAGTTGATCGCAAGTCTACATCAGGCACATGTCACTTTCTGGGACAATCACTTGTATGTTGGTCTTCAAAGAAGCAGAACTGTGTATCTCTCTCCACTGCTGAATCTGAATACATTGCTGTTGGATCTTGCTGCGCTCAGCTTCTGTGGATGAAGCAAACGCTCAAGGACTATGGCATTCATCTGAAGCAAGTGCCACTCTACTGCGACAACGAAAGCGCCATCAAGATTGCCAACAACCCAGTTCAGCACTCGAAGACAAAGCACATTGAAATTCGTCATCACTTTCTCAGAGATCATGTTGTGAAGGAAGATATTGATATCATACACGTCAACACTGAAGAGCAATTGGCAGATATCTTCACCAAGCCCTTGGATGAGAAGAGATTTTGCAAGTTATGGTGTGAGCTAAATATCCTGGAATCCTCAAATGTCCTGTGATCAGAATTCTTACAGCATCATATAAATTCTCCTGAAGCAAGTTCCTGTTTGTCCAGCAAGCGAAAATCTTTGAAGCCTTTGAACGTGTTGAAGCCTTTCAGTTTAAAGTTCATGGCTTCAAAGAAATCAGCAAGGAAGGGTGGCAGAAAGCGTCGTGGAGAAACATCTAGAGATCTGCCAGATGACCTCTCAGAACTGTACAAGACAGATCCTGAAGAGGATTACAATCAGCGCAAGACCCGAATCCAATGGATTCGAAGATATTGGGCAGAACAATGGTTCAAATACCGATTTGTAACCCAGGAATATGCTGAGAAAAATGCCATCAAGAGACCGTGGGGAGACATCCTATACAAGAATCTTCAACCCAGGTCCAGAGATGAAGCCATTGAACAAGGCTTCTATCCCTGCATGGTCCGTGGGCCACAGCCTGTTGATGCACACCCATCGTCACTACTATGGTGTCGTGACGACATTCTGTTCAAGCGCAACTTCCAGTTTGCCCAGAACTCAGCGAAGCAAAACAAGAAGACATTGGGACTAGACTTCAACCCTGGTCCCTCAGCTCCAAGGGCTGATGGCACACGAGATGCAGAACCCAATGTCGTCGGTCCTTTCTACAACCTTGAAGGCCTCATCACCCATATCTTGGTTCAAGGGACTGCAGTGAATGAGCCTGCAGCTGACGCTGAATCAGATGAAGCGCCTGCAGCGCCGAAGCCAAAGAAGTTGAAGAAGCCTAAAGCTTCAAAGCCTGCCCCTTCACCAAAAATCTCACGGGCGAAGCCACTGGCAACTGCACCTCCTGAAGACAGTGTGCAGTCCGAAGATTTATCACGCATCTCCAAGCCCCAGAAGGTCAAGATGCCTCTGCCACACACCGGCCAAGAGCTAACAGCTGCTGCCATTCTGCGCAATGATGCCATTGATCTGTCAAGTGATGAAGATCTTGCAGATGACGCTCTTGAGCAACTCATCAAGAGCAAAGAAGAAGCAGAAATCTTCAATGATCTGCCTCTCTTTGATGTAACAGTCATTCACAACTTCATTGATGAATGGTTTGACACGCCAAACATCAGCTTCGACGATCTCCAACTACCCATTGGCCTCAGTGTCGCCTTCCATGGCGCCATTGCTTCAGAGTTAGCTATCGCCCAGCGCATTGTTGAACTGAAGCAGAAGATTGACTTTGAGAAATCTCAGTTCAAGAAGCATATGGCCAAGCTCAGCGTGCAAGACGTGAAGAATTTCAAGATTATGCTGCACGAGCTCAAGGAAGCCTTTCTAAAGAAACGTGCAGAAGCTCAGGGTTCTCGTGAGCGCATGAAGGTCCTGGCTGATAGGTGTGTGCAAGCCTACAATGAGGCTGAGAAGCGCAAGGCCCTTGGGCGTCCTGGCATCGACCCCAGGATGGCTGCCAAGAAGCAGAAGAAGCCCGCTATGGCTGAACCTGAAGCACCAAGGCAGGAGGCAGATCCCCTTGTCTTCCCAACTAGCATGACTGGCCCGAAGCCAAAGGCCAGGTCAACCGCTTCAGAACTGAAGAAGACCAGGACTGCTGAGGCTGAAGCAAGGAAGAGAAAACATCCTGAAGCCTCTGCTACTGCCCCCGCCAAGAAGAAAAGAATGACCAAGAAGGAACGGGCTGCTCCCACAGAGCCCTTGATTGTTGAACCCATTTCCATGGTTCACCCCGACGCCGATCCACAAGAACGTCAACTGACTGTCCATGAGCCTGCTTTCACAGAGGCTCATGAAGCTGAAGACTTTCCAGCAGCTGATCCCCTCGCTGCTGAGGACATTGGTCACCATGACCATGTTGAAGATGATGCAGCCCTTCCTCAGCTAGAGCACCAACAGGTATCATCGCCTGTGCTCACGCACAGTGAACTCATCAGCATTGGTCGTCCACTGACACCAATAGCACAGGATGCTTCGTGGGCGGATCGCCCACAAGAGGAAGAAGACTCTGAGGCCCAGCCAACACAAACTCCACAGGCGTCGCCCGCGTTGCGCAGGCTTCGCAAAGGTCCAAGGCCTCAAGTCTCTGCGTCTGAAGCTAAAACTGCTGAAGACATTCCGGCTGCATCAGCCGATGAAGAAGAAGTACCACAAGCTGCTACTCCCCTGTCCCACCAAGAAGCAGTTCTCGAGGAGAACGTGATCGTAAGCGACCCTCCAGCTCGTCAAGTGGAGGTTGAAAATCTTGCGGCTGCCACCACCAACACCACTGAAGCCACTGACGCTGTCATGGCTGAAGCAAATGTGGAGCCCTCACCAACAAAAGCACCAGAAGTCAGCGAAGCCACTGATCCCGCTGCTTCTGTTCCTGCGTCTGCTGCCGGTCCCCAATTCGACTATCATGTTGAGCACAGGCCTCAGGTACAGAAGCCAATCCCAAGATTGCCAAGGTTCCCAGGTCCTGCATCAGCACCTGGCTCCTTCAATATCAATGGCTTCAGAGCAGACAACACATTCTTCAACAGCTCCAGGAACCCCTACTCCAGGGAAAGAATATCATCTGATCGGTTCTGGAGTTATCCGCAGCGAAGCTATTACTCATGCGTTCTTTACAACCAAGGTCGCATCTTCCCACACAAGCGCCTTGACATTGAAGCAATAGCTGGTCTGCCCTGTCTGGAAGAAGCTCTGGATTGCTTCAAAGAGGTTGGACTGCTGCCGTTCGTCACTGACCAAGAGCATTGGAATGAAGAGTTGCTGCTCCAATTCTATGCCACACTTCACATCCGCGGGTATAGCAGAGATCCGAAGACTTGGGTCCTGGAGTGGATGACAGGAAACGTTCATCACGAAGCCAAAGCCTTTGACATCATTGAGCTCACTGGTTTGCCCACTCCTGGCGATCTCTACGAGCATGGCTGTCAGCTTCATAGTGAAGCTATTGAGAGCATCTTTCAGAAGACTGAACCTAATATGAGTCAGATGCTCAGTATGATGAAGCCATTGCCCCAAGATGCTGCTTATCCCACGGAGTTCTTCGTTGAAGACCTTGAGTATCTGCCAAGAACCATTTATCACATCATAAGGCGAACTCTCTGGCCAATCAAAGGACATTCTCCCCATGCCAAGCTGGAAGGTGCAATGAAGACTTTGGTCTTCTACATTCTTCATGGAAAATGCTTCAATACACAGGATTTCTTCATTCGCCAACTTGCTGCATCTGGCTCTGATCTGTTTGGTTTGAAGTTCTACGCCCCTTGGGTGATGCGGCTGATCAAACTTCACTCCGCTATCTCATATCAGCCCTCGGCCCGCAACCATCGGATCTTTTTGCCTGATGTGGATATGTCTATTGAAGCCATCTATCCTGAGCCTGCCAAGGAACCTCTCAGTCTTCAGAATGCAGAGCATCAAAGTTTCACTCAGAACGTTGAAGGCGTTGAAGCCGTAACTCGTGTGTATCCTTTGGCTGGCACTACACGTGCACCGCATCCTGCTCTCACTGAAGCCACTGACAGTACAACTGCTCCACGACCCAAGAAGCGCACTCGTGTTCTCAACGACCGAGAGCTTCTTGTGGCTCTTCATCAGAAACAGGATAGGCATCATGACTGGCTGAAGCGTCAGATGCAAAGCCTCTTGGTGGATGTTAATCGCATTCGCAATCTTGCCACCAAGAATGCTTTTGTTGCCCATGAAACCTCTCGCCGCACATGGAAAGGGCTAACACTGATGTGTTCTGAAGATGATCTTCAAGAGGATGGCTTCACTGAGCGATTCAAGTTTGACTCCACACCTCCTCGAAGGGCAGTGCTGCGACGAACTCCATCCCTTGAAGACTCTGAGTTCTCTTCCTCTGCTGCAACTGTGAATGCCAGAGTAATCGAGGATGAAGACGATGCTACTTCACCGCCACCTCCTTCAGCATGCTTCGACTCTGCTCCAAGCTCTTCAGCACCGCCAAACACAACCAACGACCCTGCTGCTTCACCTACTCCTCATGGGAACGAGTAGATGCTCTATGTCTTCAAACCTTTTTGGTCCTTACTGACAAAAGGGGGAGAAGCATATGAGGTTGATAGTCTTCAAGCGGGTCCATATGGGCGGGTGCTTTATATTTTGCTTCGTGCTTACAACTCTCGTTTTGCTACATTTGGTTCTTTGAGTTGTAACACTTAAACTCGATGGTCGTCTGCTACTTATTTGCCACCTTGTGTTGCGATGATAAATTCCGCATGTGCGACGATAAATTCCGCACTTAGATCATTCTGCAGACGTCCATTTTCCATTATGCATGTCATTATCTTCATATACTTTCACATGCATAGTGGATTGTCATCATAAGTTGAAGTGGATCTCCACAAGTACAACCTGCCATGTGCATTTGCATTCCAAAAGCAAATTACTTATATGCACATCTTCAGGGGGAGCCCTTGCAACTTATGAAGACAATTCCTTATCCTTTACAATTTCACAGATTATATTCCCCGTTGAAAACTTCAACTAGTTTGTCATCAATCACCAAAAAGGGGGAGATTGTAAGTGCATCTAGTGCCACCCCTAGTTGGTTTTGGAGTATTGACGACAAACCTAGTTGAGGGACTAATGTGTTTGTGAGAATTGCAGGATAACACAGGTAGAAGTCCCTCATTGATTCGGTTTTCCTACCAGAGATGACCCCTAAAAATGTATGAAGACATTGAAGTCAAAGGTGGTATATGAAGATATTCACATTGAAGACTATGACAAGAGAAGACACCACATGAAGCCTATGGAGCTCGAAGACTTAGATCTTTCGTAGTTCTCTTTCTTCTGTGTTGAGTCATAGGAACCACCGTACTGTTAAGTGGGGTCCAAGAGAACCAGTCAGAATGACTGAAGTGATGCTTAAACAAAACCTATGTCTTCGAGTGAAGACTTTGAGAGCGAATCTTGTCCAGAGTCGGGCAAGTCAGCTTTGCTTGAAGCCCAAGTAAAGTTGCCGTGTGAGTTTGAAATCTGACCGTTGGAACACGTGTCAGTTCCTTAGTGACCCAGGGTCATTTCGGACAAATCAGGTCGGGTTGCCAAGTGGCTATAAATAGCCCACCCCCTACAACCATAAACGGTTGGCTGCTCAGATTCAGAGTACGGCTTTTGTCGTTTGAGAGCAACCCACCTCGAAGCCTTTGAGAGAGAATTCCTTGCGAGGATAAAGCCCTAACCACCCAGAGCCAAAGAGAATTAGGCATCACTTAAGTCTTCTTGTCTGTGTGATCTGAAGACTTATTACACTTGAGGACTGTGCATCCTCCAGCCGGTTAGGCGTCGCGTTCTGAGCATCCAAGAGACATTGTGGATTGCCGGTGAACGAAGTCTGTGAAGGTTTGGGAGTCTACCTTGAAGACTTACCAGAGTGATTGGGCGAGGTCTGTGTGACCTTAGCTCAAGGGGAATACGGTGAGGACTGGGTGTCCTAAGCTGCGTGTTCAGGACTGGGTGTCCGGGACTGTGTGTCCTAAGGTTTAAATACCTAGCCGCCCTAACCAGACGTACAGTTGTCACAGCAACTGGAACTGGTCCAACAAATCATTGTCTTCAGCGAGTCACTGGTTTCATCTTCCCTTCCCTTTACTTACTGTTAATCCTTGTGAAGTCATTGTATGTTCGCACTATCTTTTGTCTTCACTGAGTGACTGCATGTTCTGTGTGGCTTCACAATATCTTCCTACCTGATCCTTACTACATTGCTGCTGTTAGTCATTGTGCTTTCACTCTATTGAATACTTGACTATGGCTTGCCTAGTGTAGTCTACCTTCCGCTGCAGGGTAATAGGTTTATTTCTATCGTTTGTCTTCATAACTTCCACGTTTTGAAGACTTTCATAAAAATCTCCTATTCACCCCCCCTCTAGTCGATATAACGCACTTTCAGTGCCAAGGCGGCAAGCGCAGGCGCGGAGTAGTGAGGCATCAAGCAAAGGTTTCCATATTGGTGCAATGAGACTAAGACCAGAAGGACGGCAGGACAGAGGTCACCATGGAGACCAGGACGGCGTCATCACCAGAGCCTTTGGCAGGCGAAGACCACCTTTTGTCATGATAACTTGTACTGGCTCTCCCCTTTCGAATTGGCCGTTGTTGGCTCCCTTCCCCCTTGATATTTGGGGAGAGGACCAGGGCCTATATAAGTAGAACTAGCCACCACAGTGAGAAAGGACGAGAGAAGAGGGACCTGAGCAGATCTAAGATCATCTCACCCACATTTGTTCACCGAGCACAAGATCATCTCACCCACCACTGTTCTTCCCCTTGTACTGTTCTTCATCAGTCCAAGAGGCAATCCACCACCACCACACTAGAGTAGGGTATTACACCACAACGGTGGCCTGAACCAGTATAAATCCTATGTATTTCTGTGATTGTGAGTTGGTTGAGTTCATCTGCGAGATTTAGAGAGCTAGGGTGTGGATCGATAGGGAGAAAACCTTCGCGCGCACCCTAGTGTTCAAACCTCAAGGGTTTTTGCCAGAACCCGTGATCCGACAGTGTTGGTTGGTTCTTCTACTGGTTCGATAACCTTGGTTTCATATCTACATGAAATACCTACCGCCGCTGTGCTGCATCATCCCTTCCTCTTTTGGGACATACCGACGTAGCTTCAAGCGACATCAAAACGAATTTATGGCGCCGTTGCCGAGGAGGATCTTCAACATATACCAGGTTCCTAATCACAAATCTCATCTCCTCGCAATTTACTTTATTTGCCATTTGCCTCTCGTTTTCCTCTCTCCCACTTCACAAAAATTTGTCATTTTATTCGACCCTCTTTTTCGTTCGCTGTTTTCTTGTCGGATCTGTTTTTGAGTGCAATCTTGTTGTGTAGTCGTCATGACTCAAGAGAACACCAAGTTGTGTGATTTCTCACATACCAATAACAATGATTTTATTGGAACTCCACTTGCTCCTCCCGCCACTAGTGCAGAGTCTTGTGATATTAATACTGCTTTGCTGAATCCTGTTATAAAAGATCAATTTTCCGGTACTCCTAATGAGGATACCGTGTCCCATCTTAATACCTACGTGGAATTAAGAGATATACAAAATAAAAAAAGATGTGGACAATGATGTTGTGAAGATGAAATTATTTCCGTTTTCTTTGGGTGATTCTGCAAAAAATTGGTTTTCTTCTTTGCCTCACAATAGTATCAATTCTTGGAATAAGTGCAACGATGCTTTTATCACTAAGTATTTTCCGCCTACAAAAATTATTTCCCTTAGAACCCAGATCATGAATTTCAAACAACTTGAACATGAGCATGTTGCACAATCTTGGGAAAGGATGAAAATGATGCTAAGGAATTTCCCAACTCATGGGTTAAATCTTTGGATGATCATACAAAAAATTTATGCGGGATTGAATTTTGTTTCTCGCAATCTTTTAGATTCCGTCGTGGGTGGTACTTTTATGGAAATTACTTTGGGGGAAGCCACCAAATTGCTTGACAATATTATGGCAAATTATTCACAATGGCACACCGAAAGAGCTCCTACTAGTAAAAAGGTTGATTCGGTTGAAGAAATTTCTTCTTTGAGTGAAAAAGTTGATGCTCTTATGAAATTGGTTAAAAGTTCTCCTATTCATTTCAATGATATGCCTTTGTCTACTTTGATTGAGCAAAATAGTGATGCCATAGATGTGAATTTTTTCTCTCGAAATAATTTAAACAACAATGCTTATAGAGGTAATTTTAATCCTAGGCCTTTTCCTAGTAATTCCTCTAATAATTATGGTAATTCCTATGGAAATCAATCTTATAATAATAGCAACACCTCTGATCTTGAAAATAATATTAAATAATTTATCAACATGCAAAAAGTTTTCAACACTACCATAGAAGATAAGTTGAATAAGATTGATGATTTGTCTAGAAGTGTAGATAGAATTTCTCATGATGCGGAAAGTCTCATGATGAAAATTTGTGTGACTAAGGTAGAAGAATCAATTAAAGCTCTTTATGTTTCTATGGATGAAAGTAAGAAAAGAAGCGCTATGCTAAGAGAGATTTTTTAGAAAAAAAAAGCGTTTTCTAAAGATTACTTTCGCAAAACTGATGAAGATCTCAAAATGATTGGTGTTTATTCTATTGATTCCTTGTTTAGTAAAGTTAAGATTTATGAAAAAGGGACTGAAGAAGATTCAACTTTAGTTAGAAGGCGTCCCGATATTTCAGAGGGTGAAAATTTTGTAGAGAAAATTGATAAAAGTGGGTTTGAAGAGGTCAAAACTTTAACTAGTGATGTGCCCACTCTTTTGGATTACAAAGACTTTAATTCTGATAGTTTATCTTGAAGGAAATATGCCCTGGAGGCAATAATAAAGTTTTTATTCATATTTCCTTATATCATGATAAATGGTTATTATTCATGCTAGAATTGTATTAACCAGAAACTTAGTACATGTGTGAATACATAGACAAACATAGTGTCCCTAGTATGCCTCTACTTGACTAGCTTGTTAATCAAAGATCGTTAAGTTTCTTGACCATAGACATGTGTTGTCATTTGATGAACGGGATCACATCATTAGATAATGATGTTATGGACGAGACCCATTCGTTAGCATAGCATTATGATCATTTAGTTTTATTGCTATTGCTTTCTTCATGACTTATACATATTCCTCTGACTATGAGATTATGCAACTCCCGAATACTAGATGAACACCTTGTGTGGTATCAAACATCACAATGTAAATAGGTGATTATAAAGATGCTCTACAGGTGTCTCCAAAGGTGTATGTTGAGTTGGCATAGATCAAGATTAGGATTTGTCACTCCGTGTATCGGAGAGGTATCTCTGGGCCCTCTCGGTAATGCACATCACTATAAGCCTTGCAAGCAATGTAACTAATGAGTTAGTTACAGGATTATGCATTACGAAACGAGTAAAGAGACTTGCCGATAATGAGATTGAAGTAGGTATGAGGATACCGATGATCGAATCTCGGGCAAGTAATATACCGATGACAAAGGGAATGACGTATGTTGTTATGCGGTTTGACCGATAAAGATCTTCGTAGAATATGTAGGAGCCAATATGAGCATCCAGGTTCCGCTATTGGTGTCACAACCCTAGAATTTGATCGCAAATAGTTGCATCTGCATCCATGCATCATGTTTAAATTTATGAAAGTTGAAGTGAGGTTAGTTGAAACCCTCACACATCATTCTCTAAAATGATCAAGTTAAAAAATTCTTCAAATTAATCCAAGAAAATCTTCATGTTAATCCCTGAAAATATTGGCAAGAGGTGAAACTCAAACCAATATGTTTAGAGCATTAAATGTATTTATTTTGGGCAGTTGAAGTTAAATCATAATGTATTTGAATTGGATTTATTTCTGTTATAAAAGAAATACATGTCCTATTATTCTGAAACTTTTTGTGGGGCTCTGGAAATATCCATTTAGTTCCTGTATTAAATTTCAGAATTTATAAAAATGGTTTGATTCAAAAGTCAAACCCAAAACAGTTGCAGAAAATAGAAAATAGAAAGAAAATGCAAATAGGAAAGGACTTACCTGGCGCTTACCTGTCGAGCCTGGCCGGCCTACGACTGTGCGGCCCAGCCCATAGCGCACTGCCAGTCACCCTCAACCTCCCTCCAGGAGGAAGAGAGGTGCGTGGCCACCGTACGCAAGCACGCGCCCGAGCCACCTCCTGCTCGCCGCTTCCCTCAGAACCTCCTGAACCACGCCACGCACGCCCCGTGCACAACCCTTTCAGTATCACCCACTTTCCCCTCTATTCCGCAAGAACACGAGCTCGACTGAGAAAGCTCGCCGACGTAGATCGCCGTACCCATGGCCGCCGGCCACCCCTCGCCCTCTCCACCGAGCAACGCCACGTATTCCTCACCCTCTCCACCGAGCAACGCCACGCCCGGAGGCCCTGATTCATCGCGACCATCATCGTCTTCGCCTCGGCCGCCGTGGATCACCGTCGTTGATTCGCGGCAACCAACGCATCCCTGACCTTGCCCTCGCCCTTGTTAGCCTTGCTGTGAGCCCCCGCACCGAACCCCTCCCTCCCTATTGCCGATTTCTTCCTCTAATTGCAGGGTCTGTTGAGCCCGAGCGCTCGTCACCACCGTGTTCGTCGTTGCCACAGCTGGCAACATCACCTGACCCAACCAAGCACGTAGTTGTGCTCAGTGTGCTCCCAGGAAGCCATAGCACTGCTCACCTCTCTCTCTCTCTCTTGTACATCGTAGCGTCACGCCGGTCAAACCCGTGCTCCAGCCACCGCTGACCTTGACGTTGTCGTCGCCTTCGGCCACCCCGCGGCCTCCTGCATGTTCCACTGGATGCGCGAGAGCCTGGGCTTCGCACTGGTGGTACCCGTCGTCCGTTTGATCATCGCAGGGCAACTTCCGACACCCTCCGCCTCATCTGGCCGTTGCCGGCTGCCTAACCCTGGCCGGCTGACGTGTCCAATTAGGCTAAGCCAATTAGGCCACTAATTACCCTCCCTAGGGCACTGACATGTGGGCCGGACCCTGCTAACAGTTTTAGTTTAAGTTAATTAACTATGTTAGTTAGCTGAATCAATGACAAGTAGGCCCCACACATCAGGTTTGACTTGGACCGACCCTATTGACTTGTTGGCGTCATCCTGACGCATTGCTGACACAGTAATGTATTTTATGCATTTAGTTTAATTTTAAATATCCAAGAAATTCCATAAAATAGTCAAAACTTCAAAAATTCATATAAATTCAACCATAGCTCATATTGAAATAAGTTATATATGAGAACATATCAAAAAATTCAATCTATCCATCTATACCATTTTCATGCATTTTGTAGCAACTTATAGTTGTTGAATTGGACAAATAAACTAAATGGCATTTGAATTTCACATATGGAGTTTGAATTTGAGCCTTGGGTTCAAACCAACTTCATTTAAATTGTTGCTAGTTGCATTAGCTCAAACACACTCATATTGCTATGTCATGATCATGCATCATATTGTTGCATTGCATTGATTGTGTTCCCTCTTGTTTGCCGGTGTTTGTTCCCTCTCAGTGGACGTTGTTCTGACGTTGTGATCGTTGACACCGATGAAGAGCTATATCATCTTCAGAAGTGTCAGGCAAGCAAACCCCCATTGAGCATTTCGATACAATCCACTCTCTCGCTCTTGCTCTCTTTTACTGCATTAGGACAACACCGTTTCAACTGTTACATGATGCGCTAGCTAGCTAAACCCCTTTCCTCTGCATGACATGTCTTTGCCACTGTAAATAGTTGAAACCCACTAGCATGAGTAGGAGTTGTTCAAGCCATGATGTGCCTACTCATTCATGCTTGCTTGTTATACCTGCTATTGCTTAAAGTTGAGTTAGGTCTGATTCATCGAGGATGAATTGGAATGTGGTGAACATGCCTATTGTTGAGAGCTAAGTGTGTGAACATGATTTGGTAAAGGTAGCAATGAGAGGCCATGTAGGAGTAAATGGTGGGTTATCTCATTGGGACCGTCCTCAAGAACTATGTTCTGAGTCTGTGATCCAAGACAGTTACTACCACACATTGGGTTCTGGTAACTCGGCCCCTCTTGGCTTATTAATCGCCTCGATCTCTGTCCAGGAGTTGCAACTAGTTTCTGGTGTTTGTAGGTGAGGGAGTCCTGGATTAAGGGGTCCTCGGGCGTCCGGCCTGTGTGACATGGGCCAGACTGTTGGGCTATGAAGATACAAGATAGAAGACTTCCTCTCGTGTCCGGATGGGACTCTCCTTTGCGTGGAAGGCAAGCTAGGCGTCCGAATGTATTATTTCCTTTCTCTATAACCGACTTTGTATAACCCTAGGCCCCTCCGGTGTCTATATAAACCGGAGGGTTTAGTCCTTAGGAACAATCACAATCATACATGCTAGACTTCTAGGGTTTAGCCACAACCATCTCGTCGTAGATCTACTCTTGTAATCCTCATACTCATCAAGATCAATCAAGTAGGACATAGGGTATTACCTCCATCAAGCGGGCCCAAACCTGGGTAAAACATCATGTCCCCTGTCTCTTGTTACCATCGAACTTAGATGCATAGTTTGGGACAAAGTTCGGGACCCCTATCCGAGATCCGATGGTTTTGACACCGACATTAGTGCTTTCATTGAGAGTTCCACTTTGACTTTCAAGACAGGATTGATGGCTCGCCCTGTTATCAAGGACGGCATCACCTCCGGAGGAGCCCTAGCCTCAGGCCAAACCCTCCGGCTGGGCGGCTTCACCATGACCGCCTGCTCGGCTGTCAAGCTGATGATGACTTCTCAGGTCATCAAAAATTGTCTCCGTGTCGACTGCGAATACTCCAAACGGATGGATCCGCTGGAGTTATCGTCTTTAAACAAACTCCTGGACTGCATAGCCGCCATGGGGATAGCTACAGACTATGATCAGATTGGGCTTAAACCTAATCAGAGAGAAATTAAATCTCTGCCGATCACCCATTAGATAGTGGTCGTGGAGGAGCAAAGCAACAATTCTTCCCCTATGTTGAAGAGAAGTTGTGTTCGGATTTCCGAGCTCAAGGAGCCAGATACCTGTCTGCGGACGACACTCTCGGTCCTCCGAACCTAGAATCGGGTGTCGGGTCTGGAAATTCACATAACACCCTAGAGCCCCAACTTTTAAGCTCGGGAATCCTCAATGCCATCAACCGCCATCGCGTATTACACTTCGCTGACCTGGCAACCATAGTATAGAAGTACTGCGCAATGGAAAGCGCTTGGAAAACTCGGTCAGCTCACTGGGAACCCCCGGTTTCCACTCAATCCCTCTGGCGGACGAAAAGGGTGCACCCTCGAGCGGCACCCGGCCCCATATTGAAGAAAACTAAGCCCATTACAGGACGTGGAACCGTTCTGGATGGATGGCTTGATAAGCCATGTAAAATACACATGACGTCGGACACCAAATCAACCCATAGCCTTAGAGCATGTTGGATACTCTGGCAAGTGGCCAAGAGAGGCGAATGATATCCTCACCAAAGACACCCTCGAGCACAGCGACCTCAGAGTACTGATGGTCTTGGAGACTTCCGCTTCAAATAATCGGCGCAAGAGGACACTCTGCGACCTCGCTGAAGTCTGCCAAGTTGCAACAATAAACCCCTGGAATGACACGGCCATAACTTTTAATGCCAGTGACGAACCAAGAATCCAGTCAGTCCAGGCACCAGCCGCCTTGGTCCTTAATCCAATCATGGATGGCTTTCGGCTCACTAAAGTGCTCATGGACGGCGGTAGCGGGCTAAACCTCATCTACGAGGACACACTCAATAAAATGGAAATAGGCAGGAGCCGCATTGAGGAAAGTAATACGACCTTCCGAGGAATCATTCCTAGCCGGGAGGCGCGGTGCACGGGGAAATCACACTCGACGTGGTATTCGGCACGCCGGAGAACTATTGGTCTGAAGAGATAACCTTCCAAGTGGCCCGTTTCAACAGTGGATATCACGCCCTGTTGGGGCGAGATGCATTCACACGCTTCCAAGCTATACCTCATTACGGGTACATGAAGCTCAAGATGCCCGGGCCCAACGGTATTATCACTCTCGTCAGCGATCTGGACATAGCCCTCCGTGCCGAAAACAAAACGGCATCCCTGGCCCTCGAGGCATTGTCCGAGGCCCTCGCCGCCGAAGAGTTAACCGCACTATGCTCCATGGTGAATAGGGATGACGTAATCCTTGATAAGCGGCCCAAATCCACCTCCTTTAAACTAGCAGAAGAAATAGTCAAATTTCAAGTCCACCCGACGGACCACAAGAAAACAGCTTCTATCAGGGCACAGCTGGACCCAGCGGTCGATGTCGCACTACGAGCGTTCCTGCATGAGAACTGGGACATATTTTCCTGGCACCCTTCTGGTTAGCCAAGAATCCCACGCAGATTGGCCGAACACAACCTCAATATATTGAAGGGTTATAAGCTGGTGAAGCAAACACTGCGGCGCTTTTCCGAACCCAAATGACAAGCTATGGGGGAGGAGCCAGCCAAGTTAATCAAGGCCGGATTTATCAGAGAAATAAAACACCCGGACTGGCTAGCAAACTAGTGATGGCACCGAAGAATGATAAATCATGGCGCCTATACGTCGATTTCAAAGACCTCAACAAGGCCTCCCTTAAGGATCCCTTCCCCCTCCCCCGCATTTATCATATTATTGATGCTACTGCAGGACACGACTCGCTGTGTTTCCTCGACGCATACTCCGGATACCATCAAATCAAAATGAAGGAATCCGATCAAGCCGCAACGGCATTCATTACCCCATACGGGCCTTTCTGATTCAACACTATGCCCTTTGGGCTTAAAAATGACAGCGCCACCTACCAACACATGATCCAAACATGCCTGGAGAAGCAAATTGGCAAGACAGTTGAATCATATGTAGATGACGTCATCATCAAGACTAGGCACGTATAGTCACTAATAGACGATCTGCGTCTCACATTCGACAGCCTCCACACATATGACATCAAGCTCAATCCGGAAAAGTGTGTTTTCGGCGTTCCCGCTGGAAAACTGCTGGGCTTCATCATTTGCAATAGAGGAAGTTTTGTCACAATTGGCTACACCAACAGACCTTAAACAGGTCCAAAAGCTAGCCGGATGCGTAGCAGCTTTAAACCGCTTTATCTCCAGACTAGGAGAAAAGGCATTGCCACTTTATCGCCTTCTCCGACGCACCGACCACTTTGTGTGGACGGATGCGGCAACGGCCGGACTAGAAGAAATAAAAGCCTTTTTAGCGAGCAACCCAATCCTGGCCGTGCCAAACATCGGCGAACCAATGTTATTATACATATCTGCAACTCACCAGGTGGTGAGAGCGGTGCTCGTCATTAAGAGAGAGGAGGATGGACACAAATTCCCACTTCAGAAACCGGTATACTACGTATCCACCATCCTCACACCATGCAAATCTCGGTACCCTCATTACCAAAAGATAGCATATGCTGTCTTCATGGCATCCCAGAAGCTACGACACTACTTCCAGGAGTGCTTGATCATGGTGGCTTCCAAAGTACCACTCAATGACATAATAAACAACCGCGACGCTCTGGGCCGGATTGCTAAGTGGGCCATTGAGCTCCTGCCAGTCGATATAACATACAAACCACGCCGGTCCATTAAATCCCAAGTATTGGCCGACTTCATCGCCGAATGGACAGAGGTCGAACTCCCTAAAGAGTATGACACATATTCCAACTAGGTCATGTACTTCGATGGCTCTAAAATGCTGGCTGGTTTAGGAGCAGGCATCATTTTAACGTTCCCCACTATAGACACAGTCCAGTACGTACTCCAAATATTATACAAACACTCCAACAACGCAGCCGAATACGAGGCCTTATTGCACGGTCTTCGTATGGCTACCTCCATGGGCATACAATGCCTGGAGGTGTGCGGGGATTCAAATCTCGCAATATCCCAAATAAATGGAGACTTCCACGCCAAGGATCCGAAGATGGCGGCCTATCGTAACGTCGTACTCAAAATATCAGCTCGATTCGAGGGACTCGAGTTTCATCATGTGGCTCGAGAAAGCAATCAAGCGGCGGACGTCCTTGCTCGCATGGGCGCCAAGCATGAACCCATCCCGCCTAACATCTTTTTGGAAAGGCTCTTCAAGCCATCCGTGGTGTGGCAGGATGAGAGCGACAACACTAGTCTGGATCCGATGACACCCCCAGATTCTGAACACAATACCGGTGTCATCGGGGGCTCAGCCCCCGAGATAACACCACCGGCCCATCTAATAATGGCAATAATTGTACCATGGACCGAGCCCTTCTTGGCCTACCTTAATAGGCGAGAGCTCCCTGAGGACCAGAATGAGGCTCGCTGCACTGTTCGGCGCTCAAAAGCCTACAAGGTCCATGACGGAGAGCTCTACAAGAAAAGTACTACCGGAGTCCTTCAAAGGTGTATCTCCGAAGAAGAGGGACGGAAGCTCCTGGCCGAGATCCATGCTGGCATCGGCGGTCACCACACCGCAGCTCGGGACCTTGTAAGAAAGGCTTTCCCTACAGGTTTATTTTGGCCAACGGCCCGATCAGATGCACAGGACCTGGTCCAACGTTGTGTCGGATGCCAGCTCTTCGCCAATCAAAGCCATATGCCGCCTACTGCTCTACAAACAATCGCCAATACTTGGCCTTTTGCGGTCTGGGGGCTTGATATGGTCGGACCCCTTAAAGGAGGAAGCCATAAGAAAAAATATCTGCTAGTCATGGTAGATAAATTCACCAAATGGATAGAGGCCAAACCAGTGAAAATGGACCAAGCTGGACCTCTGATAGACTTTATATACGGTGTCGTGCACCGTTATGGTGTCCCACACAGCATCGTCACTGATAACGGCTCAAATTTCACAGCCGATGAAGTGAAATCCTGGTGTGCTAAATTGGGCATTAAGCTCAATTACGCCTCGTTCTATCATCCCCAAACAAACGGTCAACTCAAACGAGCTAATGGTCTTATTATGAGCGGCATTAAGCCTAGACTAGTGTGGTCTCTGAAGGAATCAGACAAGCACTATGTTGAGGAGCTCGACTTCGTACTCTGGGGGCTGCGGACCATGCCCAATCGCACTACCGGATACACACCATTCTTCATGGTGTACGGCGCAGAGGCTGTTTTGCCCTGCGACATCATTCATGACTCACCTCGAGTGTGCATGTACAAAGAAATAGAGGCCGAGCTCGATCGGCAGGACAGTCTAGATGCCCTGGAGGAGGAGTGTAACATTGCAAAAGCCCATTCTGCATTCTATCAACAACAGGCTCGCAGATACCAAAGCAGAGAAGTGTGGGCCAAGACTTATAATGTTGGTGAACTCGTTCTACGCTTGCCAGAGATAAAAAGGACAAACTCAAGCCCAAGTGGGAGGGTCCCTTCATCATATATGAGGTTCTCACTGGAGGAGCGTACCGACTGCGTGATGCATTTGACAATCGCCTAGAGTCGAACCCGTGGAATGCCGCAAGACTCCGAAGATTCTACGCCTAGAGCCATACTCTTTGTTCGCCTTCTTCTCCCTTTGTTTCCATGTTTACCCTCTTTAATTTTTCTCTAGCTCTTTAGCTCTTGTGCGGCCAAACCGCACACCTATGATGTGCACATCCTTAAATGTATACACTCATAATACATGGGTGCTTCTTTTACAGAAGCTTATTATTATTTTCCGAGCATCAAGCTCAACACATATGTGTCCTCTTCCACATATGTAACTTTTCTTCGCCTTTATATGCATCGTTATGACTTAAGTTTTTGCCAAGCTAGGTTGCCTGGCTCCTGTGCGTATGCCCTACGTTCCCGTTTGTTCGGCTAGGGCATAAAGGGAGCACCTCCTCGATTGTTACAGGTAGGTCATCCGGACTTGTACCTCAAACTGAGTGAAGCCGAAAGCTAGCGTTCTTAAGGGAATATTTGGTCGGAGAACTAAAGACGTTTTACCTTCATCACACTATGAACCCCCAGATGTTACGTATACTGTGATTTTTTTATCACAGTTCAGACATGCATACTAATGCATATCCGCCCAGGGAAAGGAACCCTTAACGAAACTATTCTCCCTGGAAGATGTTTCTTAAATCAACGTGTAATATAACATAGCTAGCTAAATACAACTTTTGTGTCAAGCAACTATTACCGAGCGGATATTCGGAAACACTCTGCACCTTCGGGTCCAGAGGTCGAAGCGAAAAGGTCTGCCATGACAATGGTTTTATAATCCAGCTAGGGAAAAAATTGTCAAATGAAGCACATAGTCACTTAGCCTTAAAAACTTCTTCCTCTATGCCATCTAACAGGCTGTCTAGCTTACAATCCTATTGGGAAAACTTGATGGCTATCTTTACTCGGTCATATACCATACTAATGGGAATTTCTTGTCCATCTGACCCCCAAGGTCCGACCCGGGCCATATGATTTGGATCAAGCTTGGTGTACCGTGTTTATACCATGGCCCAAACCTCTTGCGCACCTTCTTGGCAGGCCGAAATCTTCCATAACCGAAAGCACCACCGAGCCCCTTGGAATAGCTTCACAAGCTCCTCCATACTTCCTGGAGGGGAGGCAGATGGCCACAAAGCCTTGGCAACGCTCCGCATTGCTTGCCGAGCTCGCTCGTGCACTTGGGACAGCTCCTGGAGCAGATCGCCTTGAGATCCGGACATCTCCTCTTCAGGACGGCTAGTCAGCATACCTGCAGACATAAATCTGTCAGCTCATTTTTCTACCGAATTTCACGAAGGTAAGTTCGAAAGCATACTAAATATGCCGCCTCGTAGCCTTTTATTCTCCTTAACGGCGTCAGCCAGCTGGGCTCGTACATCTTTTAGCTCTTCGCCCATCAGGATGTTGGAATCTTGCAGCTTGTTCTTGTCGTCAGCACACATTCGCCTACTGCCTATTGCCTTTTGGCCTCCTGTTCACCCACCTGGGAGACTTTCAGTTTATCTTTCAGTCGATATATTGATCCTGTCAGCGGAAACACAACAGTATTAATATTACTAGTATATGATTATAGTTTTTCTGGATGGAGGGAAACATTACCAAGCGGTGCCTCCTTGAATTTCTCCAATTCGGTGGTTGCCGTAGCTAGCTGGGTCTGACACATTTCCAGCTCTTGAGACAGCAGGTTGTTCTTATCTGTAAGTGCCTGATTATACAATGATCCTTAAATCAGTTGTATTAACTACTTCAAGTCTTTGGGGCTACTCGTATATGATTACAAAGGCTGTACAATGCATACTTACCCGCATATCTTTCAAATGCTGGTCTGTGCCTCTGATAAGCCCGTCCCGAGCAGCTCGGATGTATGCATCAGCCGAGCTGAAGGCATTAAAAGCCTCTTTTGTAAAACTGGGGTCGTAAAGAGCGGCCCTCCGGCATCGATAATTCATGGCGCTCTCCACTTTAGAGTTTGTGATGTACATATCATATGAAACCTCTGCAGAAGGACAATCCGGTGTCAGTCCCATGTCAGCTCCCGTCCATAGGGCCGGGTCTGGAATCTGACTAGTGGAGGCGCGACTGGCAGGATCCCAGGACATAGTCTGGCGAATGCTCTTCCTGATAAGACGCAGCAGATAACGCCACAGTTCGATGTGATGGCTGGGAGGCATATTTAAAAAGCCATACCTCTTCGATTAAGGTTCGGCCGTGTTATCGTCTGCCTTCCTCTTCGACGACTTGTTCGCCGTGGGCGTCGTGCACTTACGAGGCGCCTCTGGTGTAGCATGGCGCGCCGAGCGCCTCCCCTTTGGAACACGAGACAGTGTGGTGGGTGAGGTACATTGAGGAAGCTCTTTCGGAGGAGATGTCTCCTGATTACTTACATGTGAGGCAGGAAGGAGGCCGGGATAGTCGGCCACGATTGGCACCATTGTGCCATCATAGCTCGCCTAGTAGAATACTCCCTCCTCAAGCTCTACAAATATGTCCGGATCTTCTTTGTATCTGGGGTCAAGGTCCCGGTTACGGTTCTCCGGCTGTGGAGCGGGGCTATAGATCCCCGCTATAACCTTTTGCCATTCCTGTTGCAAATGGATGAGTTAATGCCAATTAAACATGACTCAGGGAGAGGATTGAGTAGTGTGGTGGGATTAAAACTCACCCAGCTTGGAGGATTGTACATAGAAAATCCTTCCCGGAGCGTAAGACGAGTGAAATCCTCTTTCTCCCCTTTATACAGATCAGCCAGTATTGCGGCCATGACGGTAAGGGAATCCAGACCCTTTCGTCCACAGCACGAGGCGTCGTCTTCCCCATTGTAGTGCCACATGGGAAGCCCCCTGAATTGGAGCGGCTGAACACCTCGCGCTATGGAAGTGGCCATTACCTCGATTATTGATAATCCGGACTGGGCGAGTGTCCTTATCCTGCCCATTAATTGTTGGACTTCCACACTATCTTCCTCCTCGAGGCTCCGAGGGCGCTAGCTGTGGCGTTTCTTCAATGGAGCACTTGTAAATTCGGAAAGGCCCATTCGGACTGGGTCAGGGAGAGAGACGTCCTCAGTATAGAACCACTCTGAGGGCCACTCTTCGGACGGCTTCTTCGGCGTGCCGGATAAGTTTCCGGTCCTAACTATGCACCATATTTCTACGCCGCCCACCTCAAATATACATACCTTTCGGGAGCGAGGGATGAGGTAGAATAGTTTCCTCCATAGCTCGAAATGGGCTTCGCAGCCCAGGAATAGCTCGCAAAGAGCAACGTAGCCCGCGATGTGCAGAATGGAGCTCGGCGTGAGATTGTGCAGTTGGAGGCCGTAGTACTCCAGAAGACCTCGGAGGAAGGGGTGGACTGGAAACCCGACGCCTCTTATCAAGAAGGATATAAAGCACACTCGCTCCCCCTGGGCTGGATTGGGTAAATTTTTCGCCAGGGCTTCGCCCGTAAAACAGGTTAAGGTTAATCCTGCTCGAACAGGGACTAGATCAGCGGGGGGGGGGGGAGGAATCCCTACGTTTGAAGCTTACTTAGCTGGCCATGGGATACTGAGCATTTTCCCCAATCGCCTTTTTCGGAGCGATGGGGGCGGCAGGAAGAACTGGGAACGCTAGCCATGCTAGAATGGTTTCTCCTAGCAAGCTCTAAGGATTTTCCGCTTGATGTGGAATAGGATCTAAGATCCAGTCCCTTTAAATAGACGCCCTTCTTACATGGCTAGTGTGTTATGTGCAAAAGTACTTTGACCTTTCGTGTTCGCTCGACACGTGGAAGCCGAAGCGGTGGAGGCGCAGAAGCCAATGGGTACGACATTAAATGGAAAGCCAAGTATGACTCTTCGGATCAGACACTTTGAAGTGTTCGGAGGAAGAACACGCCTTGCAATGCCGAAGACTATCAATGCGCCGGACACATCATCATTGAATCTTGGTTCGGGGGCTACTGAGGGAGTCCTGGATTAAGGGGTCCTCGGGCGTCCGGCCTGTGTGACATGGGCCGGACTGTTGGGCCATGAAGATAAAAGATAGAAGACTTCCTCCCATGTCCGAATGGGACTCTCCTTTGCATGGAAGGCAAGCTAGGCGTCCGAATGTATTATTTCCTTTCTTTGTAACCGACTTTGTATAACCCTAGGCCCCTTCAGGGTATATATAAACCAGAGGCTTTTGTACTTAGGAACAATCACAATCATACATGCTAGACTTCTAGGGTTTAGCCACAATGATCTCGTGGTAGATCAAGTCTTGTAATCCTCATACTCATCAAGATCAATCAAGCAGGACATAGGGTATTACCTCCATCAAGAGGGCCCGAACCTTGGTAAAACATTGTGTCCCCTGTCTCCTGTTACCATCGACCTTAGATGCACAGTTCGGGACCCCCTACCCGAGATCCGCCACTTTTGACACCGACATTGGTGCTTTCATTGAGAGTTCTTTTGTGTTGTCGCCGAAAGGTTTGATGGCCCCTTCAATCGTCAATATTGGCACTGTCTGCGGAGAAACATTCCTCCCTGGAAAAATCTTTGTGTTCGGCGGCTTCGCGCTGCGGGCCAACTCATTTGGCCATCTGGAGCATATCGAAAGCTAAGCCCCTGGCCATCAGGTTAGACTCGGGAGCTTGAACTACGTCGCGGACATCCGTGGAAACTTGATTTATATGTCTCCAACGTATCTATAATTTTTATTGTTCCATGGTATATTATATTCTGTTTTGGATGATAAATGGGCTTTATTATACACTTTTATATTATTTTTGGGACTAACCTATTAACCGGAGACCCAGCCCAAATTGTTGTTTTTTGCCTATTTCAGTGTTTCGCAGAAAAGGAATATCAAGCGAAGTCCAAATGGAATGAAACCTTCGGGAACGTGATTTTCTCAACAAATGTGATCCAGGAGACTTGGAGTAGGCATCCAGAAACAATCGAGGAGGCCACGAGGCAGGAGGCGCGCCTACCCCCCTGGGCGCGCCCTCCACCCTCGTGGGGCCCACGTTGCTCCACCGACGTACTTTTTCCTCCTATATATACCTACATACCCCCAAACAATCAGGGGCATCCACGAAAACGTAATTCCACTGCAGCAACCTTCTGTACTCGTGAGACCCATCTTGGGGCCTTTTCCGACGTCCTGCCGGAGGGGGCATTGATCACGGAGGGCTTCTACATCAACACCATAGCCTCTCCGATGATGTGTGAGTAGTTTACCTCAGACCTTCGGGTCCATAGTTATTAGCTACATGGCTTCTTCTCTCTGTTTGGATCTCAATACAAAGTTCTCCTTGATTCTCTTGGAGATCTATTTGATGTAACTCTTCTTTTGCGGTGTGTTTGTCAAGATTCGATGAACTGTGGGTTTATGATCAAGTTTATCTATGAACAATATTTGAATCTCCTCTGAATTCTTTTATGTATGATTGGTTATCTTTGCAAGTCTCTTTGAATTATCAGTTTGGTTTGGCCTACTCGATTGATCTTTCTTGCAATGGGAGAAGTGCTTAGCTTTGGGTTCAATCTTGTGGTGTCCTTTCCCAGTGACAACAGGTACAGCAAGGCACGTATTGTATTGTTGCCATCGAGGATAAACAGATGGGGTTTATATCATATTGCATGAGTTTATCCCTCTACATCATGTCATCTTACTTAAAGCATTACTCGGTTCTTATGAACTTAATACACTAGATGCATGCTGGATAGCAATCGATATTGTAAGTGCATCTAGTGCCACCCCTAGTTGGTTTTGGAGTATTAACGAGAAACCTGGTTGAGGGACTAATGTGTTTGTGAGAATTGCAGGATAATACAGGTAGTAGTCCCTCATTGATTCGGTTTACCTACCGGAGATGACCCCTAAAATGTGTGAAGACATTGAGGACTATGGTGGTATGTGAAGATATTCACATTGAAGACTATGACATGAGAAGACATCGCATGAAGACTTTGGAGTGCGAAGACAGAGTTGTTTCATAGTTTCATTTTCTTCTTTGTTGAGTCATAGGAACCACCGTACTATTAAGTGGGGTCCAAGTGAACATAGTCAGAATGACTAAAGTGATGCTCAACCAAAATCCTATGTCTTCGAGCGAAGACAACGAGAGTAAATCTTATCCATAGCTGGATGAGTCAGCTTTACTTGTAGCCCAAGTAAAGTTGTCGCGTTTGTTTGAAGTCTGACCATTGGCTTTTGTCGTTTGAGAGCAACCCACCTCGAAGCCTTTGAGAGAGAATTCCTTGCGAGGATAAAGCCCTAACCACCCAGAGCCAAAGAGAATTAGGCATCACTTAAGTCTTCTTGTCTGTGTGATCTGAACACTTGAGGACTGTGCATCCTCCAGCCGGTTAGGCGTCGCGTTCTGAGCATCCAAGAGACATTGTGGATTGCCGGTGAACGAAGTCTGTGAAGGTTTGGGAGTCTACCTTGAAGACTTACCAGAGTGATTGGGAGAGGTCTGTGTGACCTTAGCTCAAGGGGAATACGGTGAGGACTGCGTGTCCTGAGTTGCGTGTTCAGGACTGTGTGTCCTAAGGTTTAAATACCTAGCCGCCCTAACCAGACGTACAGTTGTCACAGCAACTGGAACTGGTCCAACAAATCATTGTCTTCAGCGAGTCACTGGTTTCATCTTCCCTTCCCTTTACTTACTGTTACTCCTTGTGAAGTCATTGTATGTTCGCACTATCTTTTGTCTTCACTGAGTGACTACGTGTTCTGTGTGGCTTCACAATATCTTCCTACCTGATCCTTACTACATTGCTGCTATTAGTCATTGTGCTTTCACTCTATTGAATACTTGACTATGGCTTGCCTAGTGTAGTCTACCTTCCGCTGCAGGGTAATAGGTTTATTTCTATCGTTTATCTTCATAACTTCCACGTTTTGAAGACTTTCATAAAAATCGCCTATTCACCCCCCCTCTAGTCGATATAACGCACTTTCAGTGCCAAGGCGGCAAGTGCAGGCGCGGAGTACCGAGGCATCAAGCAAAGGTTTCCATATTGGTGCAATGAGACTAAGACCAGAAGGACGACAGGACAGAGGTCACCATGGAGACTAGGACGACGTCATCACCAGAGCCTTTGGCAGGCGAAGACCACCTTTTGTCATGATAACTTGTACTGGCTCTCCCCTTTCTAATTGGCCGTTGTTGGCTCCCTTCCCCCTTGATATTTGGGGAGAGGACCAGGGCCTATATAAGTAGAACTAGCAACCACAGTGAGAAGGGACGAGAGAAGAGGGACCTGAGCAGATCTAAGATCATCTCACCCACATTTGTTCACCGAGCACAAGATCATCTCACCCACCACTGTTCTTCCCCTTGTACTGTTCTTCATCAGCCCAAGAGGCAATCCACCACCACCACACTAGAGTAGGGTATTACACCACAACGGTGGCCTGAACCAGTATAAATCTTATGTATTTCTGTGATTGTGAGTTGGTTGAGTTCATCTGCGAGATCTTAGAGAGCTAGGGTGTGGATCGATAGGGAGAAAACCTTCGCGCGCACCCTAGTGTTCAAACCTCAAGGGTTTTTGCCAGAACCCGTGATTCGACAGTGTTGCTTGGTTCTTCTACTAGTTCGATAACCTTGGTTTCATATCTACATGAAATACCTACCGCCGCTATGCTGCATCATCCCTTCCTCTTTTGGGACATACCGACGTAGCTTCAAGCGACATCAAAAGGAATTTATGGCGCCGTTGCCGAGGAGGATCTTCAACATATACCAGGTTCCTAATCACAAATCTCATCTCCTCGCAATTTACTTTATTTGCCATTTGCCTCTCGTTTTCCTCTCCCCCACTTCACAAAAATTTGTCGTTTTATTCGCCCCTCTTTTTCGTTCGCTGTTTTCTTGTCGGATCTGTTTTTGAGTGCAATCTTGTTGTGTAGTCGTCATGACTCAAGAGAACACCAAGTTGTGTGATTTCTCAGATACCAATAACAATGATTTTATTGGCACTCCACTTGCTCCTCCCGCCACTAGTGCAGAGTCTTGTGATATTAATACTGCTTTGCTGAATCCTGTTATAAAAGATCAATTTTCCGGTACTCCTAATGTGGATACCGCGTCCCATCTTAATACCTACGTGGAATTAAGAGATATACAAAAGAAAAAAGATGTGGACAATGATGTTGTGAAGATGAAATTATTTCCGTTTTCTTTGGGTGATTCTGCAAAAAAATGGTTTTCTTCTTTGCCTCACAATAGTATCAATTCTTGGAATAAGTGCAACGATGCTTTTATCACTAACTATTTTCCGCCTACAAAAATTATTTCCCTTAGAACCCAGGTCATGAATTTCAAACAAGTTGAACATGAGCATGTTGCACCATCTTGGGAAAGGATGAAAATGATGCTAAGGAATTGCCCAACTCATGGGTTAAATCTTTGGATGATCATACAAAAAATTTATGCGGGATTGAATTTTGTTTCTCGCAATCTTTTAGATTCCACCGTGGGTGGTACTTTTATGGAAATTACTTTGGGGGAAGCCACCAAATTTCTTGACAATATTATGGCAAATTATTCACAATGGCACACCGAAAGAGGTCCTACTAGTAAAAAGGTTGATTCGGTTGAAGAAATTTCTTCTTTGAGTGAAAAAGTTGATGCTCTTATGAAATTGGTTAAAAGTGCTCCTATTCATTTCAATGATATGCCTTTGTCTACTTTGATTGAGCAAAATAGTGATGCCATAGATGTGAATTTTTTTCTTTCGAATAATTTCAACAACAATGCTTATAGAGGTAATTTTAATCCTAGGCCTTTTCCTAGTAATTCCTCTAATAATTATGGTAATTCCTATGGAAATCAATCTTATAATAATAGCAACACCTCTGATCTTGAAAATAATATTAAATAATTTATCAACATGCAAAAAGTTTTCAACACTACCATAGAAGATAAGTTGAATAAGATTGATGATTTGTCTAGAAGTGTTGATAGAATTTCTCATGATGCGGAAAGTCTCATGATGAAAATTTGTGTGCCTAAGGTAGAAGAATCAATTAAAGCTCTTTATGTTTCTATGGATGAAAGTAAGAAAAGATGCGCTATGCTAAGAGAGATTTTTTTAGAAAAAAAAGCGTTTTCTAAAGATTACTTTCGCAAAACTGATGAAGATCTCAAAATGATTGGTGTTTATTCTATTGATTCCTTGTTTAGTAAAGTTAAGATTTATGAAAAAGGGACTGGAGAAGATTCAACTTTAGTTAGAAGGCGTCCCGATATTTCAGAGGGTGAAAATTTTGTAGAGAAAATTGATAAAAGTGGGTTTGAAGAGGTCAAAACTTTAACTAGTGATGTGCCCACTCTTTTGGATTACAAAGACTTTAATTCTGATAGTTTCTCTTGAAGGAAATATGCCCTAGAGGCAATAATAAAGTTGTTATTCATATTTCCTTATATCATGATGAATGGTTATTATTCATGCTAGAATTGTATTAACCAGAAACTTAGTACATGTATGAATACATAGACAAACATAGTGTCCCTAGTATGCCTCTACTTGACTAGCTTGTTAATCAAAGATGGCTAAGTTTCTTGACCATAGACATGTGTTGTCATTTGATGAACGGGATCACATCATTAGATAATGATGTTATGGACGAGACCCATTCGTTAGCATAGCATTATGATCATTTAGTTTTATTGCTATTGCTTTCTTCATGACTTATACATATTCCTCTGACTATGAGATTATGCAACTCCCGAATACCAGATGAACACCTTGTGTGGTATCAAACATCACAATGTAAATAGGTGATTATAAAGATGCTCTACAGGTGTCTCCAAAGGTGTATGTTGAGTTGGCATAGATCAAGATTAGGATTTGTCACTTCGTGTATCGGAGAGGTATCTCTGGGCCCTCTCGGTAATGCACATCACTATAAGCCTTGCAAGCAATGTAACTAATGAGTTAGTTACAGGATTATGCATTACGGAACGAGTAAAGAGACTTGCCGATAATGAGATTGAAGTAGGTATGAGGATACCGATGATCGAATCTCGGGCAAGTAATATACCGATGACAAAGGGAATGACGTATGTTGTTATGCGGTTTGACCGATAAAGATCTTCGTAGAATATGTAGGAGCCAATATGAGCATCCAGGTTCCGCTATTGGTGTCACAACCCTAGAATTTGATCGCAAATAGTTGCATCTGCATCCATGCATCATGTTTAAATTTATGAAAGTTGAATTGAGGTTAGTTGAAACCCTCACACATCATTCTCTGAAATGATCAAGTTAAAAAATTCTTCAAATTGATCCAAGAAAATCTTCATGTTAATCCCTGAAAATATTGGCAAGAGGTGAAAGTCAAACAATATGTTTAGAGCATTAAATGTATTTATTTTGGGCAGCTGAAGTTAAATCATAATGTATTTGAATTGGATTTATTTTTGTTATAAAAGAAATACATGTCCTATTATTCTGAAACTTTTTGTGGGGCTCTGGAAATATCCATTTAGTTCCTGTATTAAATTTTGGAATTTGTAAAAATGGTTTGATTCGAAAGTCAAACCCAAAACAGTTGCAGAAAATAGAAAATAGAAAGAAAATGCAAATAGGAAAGGACTTACCTGGCGCTTACCTGTCGAGCCTGGCCGGCCTACGACTGTGCGGCCCAGCCCATAGCGCACTGCCAGTCACCCTCAACCTCCCTCCAGGAGGAAGAGAGGTGCGTGGCCACCATACGCAAGCATGCGCCCGAGCCACCTCCTGCTCGCTGCTTCCCTCAGGACCTCCTGAACCACGCCACGCACGCCCCATGCACAACCCTTTCAGTATCACCCACTTTCCCCTCTATTCCGCAAGAACACGAGCTCGACTGAGAAAGCTCGCCGACGTCGATCGTCGTACCCATGGCCGCCGGCCACCCCTCGCCCTGCTGCTGAGTCCAGAAGCCTCGCCGCGTATTCCTCACCCTCTCCACCGAGCAACGCCACGCCCGGAGGCCCTGCTTCATCACGACCATCATTGTCTTCCCTCGGCCGCCGTGGATCACCGTCGTTGATTCGCGGCAACCAACGCATCCCTGACCTCGCCCTCGCCCTTGTTAGCCTTGATGTGAGCCCCCGCACCGAACCCCTCCCTCCCTATTGCCAATTTCTTCCTCTAATTGAAGGGTCTGTTGAGCCCGAGAGCTCGTCACCGCCGTGTTCGTCGTCGCCACAGCTGGCAACATCACCTGACCCAACCAAGCACGTAGTTGTGCTCAGTGTGCTCCCAGGAAGCCATAGCACTGCTCACCTTTCTCTCTCTCTTGTACATCGTAGCGTCATGCCGGTCAAACCCGTGCTCCAGCCACCGCTGGCCTTGACGTCGTCGTCGCCTTCGGCCACCCTGCGGCCTCCTGCATGTTCCACTGGGTGCGCGAGAGCCTGGGCTTCGCACTGGTGGTACCCGTCGTCCGTTTGATTGTCGCAGGGCAACTTCCGACGCCCTCCGCCTCATCTGGCCGTTGCCGGCTGCCTAACCCTGGCCGGCTGACGTGTCCAATTAGGCTAAGCCAATTAGACCACTAATTACCCTCCCTAGGGCACTGACATGTGGGCCCGACCCTGCTAATAGTTTTAGTTTAAGTTAATTAACTATGTTAGTTAGCTGAATCAATGACAGGTAGGCCCCACACATCAGGTTTGACTTGGACCGACCCTATTGACTTGTTGGCGTCATCCTGACGCATTGCTGACACAGTAATGTATTTTATGCATTTAGTTTAATTTTAAATATCCAAGAAATTCCATAAAATAGTCAAAACTTCAAAAATTCATATAAATTCAACCGTAGCTCATATTGAAAAGTTATATATGAGAATATATCAAAAAATTCAATCTATCCATCTATACCATTTTCATGCATTTTGTAGCAACTTATAGTTGCTGAATTGGACAAATAAACTAAATGGCATTTGAATTTCACATATGGAGTTTGAATTTGAGCCTTGGGTTCAAACCAACTTCATTTAAATTGTTGCTAGTTGCATTAGCTCAAACACACTCATATTGCTATGTCATGATCATGCATCATATTGTTGCATTGCATTGATTGTGTTCCCTCTTGTTTGCCGGTGTTTGTTCCCTCTCAGTGGACGTTGTTCCGACGTTGTGATCGTTGACACCGATGAAGAGCTATATCATCTTCAGAAGTGTCAGGCAAGCAAACCCCCATTGAGCATTTCCATACAATCCACTCTCTCGCTCTTGCTCTCTTTTACTGCATTAGGACAACACCGTTTCAACTGTTACATGATGCGCTAGCTAGCTGAACCCCTTTCCTCTGCAAGACCTGTCTTTGCCACAGTAAATAGTTGAAACCCACTAGCATGAGTAGGAGTTGTTCAAGCCATCATGTGCCTACTCATTCATGCTTGCTTGTTATGCCTGCTATTGCTTACAGTTGAGTTAGGTCTGATTCATCGAGGATGAATTGGAATGTGGTGAACATGCCTATTGTTGAGAGCTAAGTGTGTGAACATGATTTGGTAAAGGTAGCAATGAGAGGCCATGTAGGAGTAAATGGTGGGTTATCTCATTGGGACCGTCCTCAAGAACTAAGTTCTGAGTCTGTGATCCAAGACAGTTACTACCACACATTGGGTTCTGGTAACTCGGCCCCTCTTGGCTTATTAATCGCCTCGATCTCTGTCCAGGAGTTGCAACTAGTTTCTGGTGTTTGTAGGTGAGGGAGTCCTGGATTAAGGGGTCCTCGGGCGTCCGGCCTGTGTGACATGGGCCAGACTGTTGGGCTATGAAGATACAAGATAGAAGACTTCCTCTCGTGTCCGGATGGGACTCTCCTTTGCATGGAAGGAAAGCTAGGAGTCCGAATGTATTATTTCCTTTCTCTGTAACCGACTTTGTATAACCCTAGGCCCCTCCGGTGTCTATATAAACCGGAGGGTTTAGTCCTTAGGAACAATCACAATCATACATGCTAGACTTCTAGGGTTTAGCCACAACCATCTCGTGGTAGATCAACTCTTGTAATCCTCATACTCATCAAGATCAATCAAGTAGGACATAGGGTATTACCTCCATCAAGCGGGCCCAAACCTGGGTAAAACATCATGTCCCTTGTCTCCTGTTACCATCGAACTTAGATGCATAGATTGGGACAAAGTTCGGGACCCCTATCCGAGATCCGATGGTTTTGACACCGACATTAGTGCTTTCATTGAGAGTTCCACTGTGACTTTCAAGACAGGATTTTATGGCTCGCCCTGTTATCAAGGACGGCATCACCTCCGGAGGAGCCCTAGCCTCAGGCCAAACCCTCCGGCTGGGCGGCTTCACCATGACCGCCCGCTCGGCTGTCAAGCTGATGATGACTTCTCAGGTCATCAAAAATTGTCTCCGTGTCGACTGCGAATACTCCAAACGGATGGATCCACCGGAGTTATCGTCTTTAAACAAACTCCTGGACTGCATAGCCGCCATGGGGATAGCTACAGACTATGATCAGATTGGGCTTAAACCTAATCAGAGAGAAATTAAATCTCTGTCGATCACCCATTAGATAGTGGTCGTGGAGGAGAAAAGCAACAATTCTTCCCCTATGTTGAAGAGAAGTTGTGTTCGGATTTCCGATCTCAAGGAGCCAGATACCTGTCTGCGGACGACACTCTCGGTCCTCCGAACCTAGAATCGGGTGTCGGGTCTGGAAATTCACATAACACCCTAGAGCCCAAACTTTTAAGCTCGGGAATCCTCAATGCCATCAACCGCCGTCGCGTATTACACTTCGCTGACCTGGCAACCATAGTATAGAAGTACTGCGCAATGGAAAGCGCTTGGAAAACTCGGACAGCTCACTGGGAACCCACGGTTTCCACTCAATCCCTCTGGCGGACGAAAAGGGTGCACCCTCGAGCGGCACCCGGCCCCATATTGAAGAAAACTAAGCCCATTACAGGACGTGGAACCGTTCTGGATGGATGGCTTGATAAGCCATGTAAAATACACATGACGTCGGACACCAAATCAACCCATAGCCTTAGAGCATGTTGGATACTCTAGCAAGTGGCCAAGAGAGGCGAATGATATCCTCACCAAAGACACCCTCGAGCACGGCGACCTCAGAGTACTGATGGTCTTGGAGACTTCAGCTTCAAATAATCGGCGCAAGAGGACACTCTGCGACCTCGCTGAAGTCTGCCAAGTTGCAACAATAAACCCCTGGAATGACACGACCATAACTTTTAATGCCAGTGACGAACCAAGAATCCAGTCAGTCCAGGCACCAGCCGCCTTGGTCCTTAATCCAATCATGGACGGCTTTCGACTCACTAAAGTGCTCATGGACGGCGGTAGCGGGCTAAACCTCATCTACGAGGACACACTCAATAAAATGGAAATAGACATGAGCCGCATTGAGCAAAGTAATACGACCTTCCGAGGAATCATTCCCAGCCGGGAGGCGCGGTGCGCAGGGAAATCACACTCGACGTGGTATTCGGCACGCCGGAGAACTATTGGTCTGAAGAGATAACCTTCCAAGTGGCCCGTTTCAACAGTGGATATCACGCCCTGTTGGGGCGAGATGCATCCACACGCTTCCAAGCTATACCTCATTACGGGTACATGAAGCTCAAGATGCCCGGGCCCAACGGTATTATCACTCTCGTCAGCGATCTGGATATAGCCCTCCGTGCCGAAAACAAAACGGCATCCCTGGCCCTCGAGGCATTGTCCGAGGCCCTCGCCGCCGAAGAGTTAACCGCAGTATGCTCCATGGTGAATAGGGATGACGTAATCCTTGATAAGCGGCCCAAATCCACCTCCTTTAAACTAGCAGAAGAAATAGTCAAATTTGAAGTCCACCCGACGGACCACAAGAAAACAGCTTCTATCAGGGCACAGCTGGACCCAGCGGTCGACGTCGCACTACAAGCGTTCCTGCATGAGAACTGGGGCATATTTTCCTGGCACCCTTCTGATATGCCAAGAATCCCACGCAGATTGGCCGAACACAGCCTCAATATATTGAAGGGTTATAAGCTGGTGAAGCAAACACTGCGGCGCTTTTCCGAACCCAAATGACAAGCTATGGGGGAGGAGCCAGCCAAGTTAATCAAGGCCGGATTTATCAGAGAAATAAAACACTCGGACTGGCTAGCAAACTGGTGATGGCAGCGAAGAATGATAAATCATGGCGCCTATACGTCGATTTCAAAGACCTCAACAAGGCCTCCCTTAAGGATCCCTTCCCCCTCCACCGCATTCATCATATTATTGATGCTACTGCAGGACACGACTCGCTGTGTTTCCTCGACGCATACGCCGGATACCATCAAATCAAAATGAAGGAATCCGATCAAGCCGCAACGGCATTCATTACCCCATACGGGCCTTTCTGATTCAACACTATGCCCTTTGGGCTTAAAAATGACAGCGCCACCCACCAACACATGATCCAAACATGCCTGGAGAAGCAAATTGGCAAGACAGTTGAATCATATGTAGATGACTTCATCATCAAGACTAGGCACGTTGAGTCACTAATAGACGATCTGCGTCTCACATTCGACAGCCTCCACACATATGACATCAAGCTCAATCCGGAAAAGTGTGTTTTCAGCGTTCCCGCTGGAAAACTGTTGGGCTTCATCATTTGCAATAGAGGAAGTTTTGTCACAATTGGCTACACCAACAGACCTTAAACAGGTCCAAAAGCTAGCCGGATGCGTAGCAGCTTTAAACCGCTTTATCTCCAGACTAGGAGAAAAGGCATTGCCACTTTATCGCCTTCTCTGACGCACCGACCACTTTGTGTGGACGGATGCGGCAACGGCCGGACTAGAAGAAATAAAGGCCTTTTTAGCGAGCAACCCAATCCTGGCCATGCCAAACATCGGTGAACCAATGTTATTATACATATCTGCAACTCACCAGGTGGTGAGAGCGGTGCTCGTCATTAAGAGAGAGGAGGATGGACACAAATTCCCACTTCAGAAACCGGTATACTATGTATCCACCGTCCTCACACCATGCAAATCTCGGTACCCTCATTACCAAAAGATAGCATATGCTGTCTTCATGGCATCCCAGAAGCTACGACACTACTTCCAGGAGTGCTTGATCATGGTGGCTTCCGAAGTACCACTCAATGACATAATAAACAACCGCGACGCTCTGGGCCGGATTGCTAAGTGGGCCATTGAGCTCCTGCCATTCGATATAACATACAAACCACGCCGGTCCATTAAATCCCAAGTATTGGCCGACTTCGTCACCGAATGGACAGACGTCGAACTCCCTAAAGAGTACGACACATATTCCAACTAGGTCATGTACTTCGATGGCTCTAAAATGCTGGCTGGATTAGGAGCAGGCATCATTTTAACGTTCCCCACTATAGACACAGTCCAGTACGTACTCCAAATATTATACAAAGACTCCAACAACGCAGCCGAATACAAGGCCTTATTGCACGGTCTTCGTATGGCTACCTCCATGGGCATACAATGCCTGGAGGTGTGCGGGGATTCAAATCTCGCAATATCCCAAATAAATGGAGACTTCCACGCCAAGGATCCGAAGATGGCGGCCTATCGTAACGTCGTACTCAAAATATCAGCTCAGTTCGAGGGACTCGAGTTTCATCATGTGGCTCGAGAAAGCAATCAAGTGGCGGACGTCCTTGCTCGCATGGGCGCCAAGCATGAACCCATCCTGCCTAACATCTTTTTGGAAAGGCTCTTCAAGCCATCCGTGGTGTGGCAGGATGAGAGCGACAACACTAGTCCGGATCCAATGACACCCCCAGATTCTGAATACAATATCGGTGTCATCGGGGGCTCAGCCCCCGAGATAACACCACTAGCCCATCTAATAATGGCAATAATTGTACCATGGACCGAGCCCTTCTTGGCCTACCTTAATAGGCGAGAGCTCCCCGAGGACCAGAATGAGGCTCGCTGCATTGTTCGGCGCTCAAAAGCCTACCAGGTCCATGACGGAGAGCTCTACAAGAAAAGTACTACTGGAGTCCTTCAAAGGTGTATCTCCGAAGAAGAGGGACGGCAGCTCCTGGCCGAGATCCATGCTGGCATCGGCGGTCACCACACCGCAGCTCGGGACCTTGTAAGTAAGGCTTTCCCTACAGGTTTCTTTTGGCCAACGGCCCGATCAGATGCACATGACCTGGTCCAACGTTGTGTCGGATGCCAGCTCTTCGCCAATCAAAGCCATATGCCGCCTACTGCTCTACAAACAATCCCCATTACTTGGCCTTTTGCGGTCTGGGGGCTTGATATGGTCGGACCCCTTAAAGGAGGAAGCCATAAGAAAAAATATCTGCTAGTCATGGTAGATAAATTCACCAAATGGATAGAGGCCAAACCAGTGAAAATGGACCAAGCTGGACCTCTGATAGACTTTATATACGGTGTCGTGCACCGTTATGGTGTCCCACACAGCATCGTCACTGATAACGGCTCCAATTTCACAGCCGATGAAGTGAAATCCTGGTGTGCTAAATTGGGCATTAAGCTCAATTACGCCTCGTTCTATCATCCCCAAACAAACGGTCAACTCAAACGAGCTAATGGTCTTATTATGAGCGGCATTAAGCCTAGACTAGTGTGGTCTTTGAAGGAATCAGACAAGCACTGTGTTGAGGAGCTCGACTCCGTACTCTGGGGGCTGCAGACCACGCCCAATCGCACTACCGGATACACACCATTCTTCATGGTGTACGGCGCAGAGGCTGTTTTGCCCTGTGACATCATTCATGACTCACCTCGAGTGCGCATGTACAAAGAAAGAGAGGCCGAGCTCTATCGGCAGGACAGTCTAGATGCCCTGGAGGAGGAGTATAACATTGCAAAAGCCCATTCTGCATTCTATCAACAACAGGCTCGCAGATACCAAAGCAGAGAAGTGTGGGACAAGACTTATAATGTTGGTGAACTCGTTCTACGCTTGCCAGAGATAAAAAGGACAAACTCAAGCCCAAGTGGGAGGGTCCCTTCATCATATATGAGGTTCTCACTGGAGGAGCGTACCGACTGCGTGATGCATCTGACAATCGCCTAGAGTCGAACCCGTGGAATGCCGCAAGACTCCGAAGATTCTACGCCTAGAGCCATACTCTTTGTTCGCCTTCTTCTCCCTTTGTTTCCATGTTTACCCTCTTTAATTTTTCTCTAGCTCTTTAGCTCTTGTGCGGCCAAACCGCACACCTATGATGTGCACATCCTTAAATGTATACACTCATAATACATGGGTGCTTCTTTTACAAAAGCTTATTATTATTTTCCGAGCATCAAGCTCAACACATATGTGTCCTCTTCCACATATGTAACTTTTCTTCGCCTTTATATGCATCGTTATGACTTAAGTTTTTGCCAAGCTGGGTTGCCTGGCTCCTGTGCGTATGCCCTACGTTCCCGTTTGTTCGGCTAGGGCATAAAGGGAGCACCTCCTCGATTGTTACAGGTAGGTCATCCGGACTTGTACCTCAAACTGAGTGAAGCCGAAAGCTAGCGTTCTTAAGGGAATATTTGGTCGGAGAACTAAAGATGTTTTACCTTCATCACACTATGAACCTCCAGATGTTACGTATACTGCGATTTTTTGATCACAGTTCAGACATGCATACTAATGTATATCCGCCCAGGGAAAGGAACCCTTAACGAAACTTTTCTCCCTGGAAGATGTTTCTTAAATCAACGTGTAATATAACATAGCTAGCCGAATACAACTTGTGTGTTCAAGAAACTATTACCGAGCGGATATTCGGAAACACTCTGCACCTTCGGGTCCAGAGGTCGAAGCGAAAAGGTCTGCCATGACAATGGTTTTATAATCTAGCTAGGGAAAAAATTGTCAAATGAAGCACATAGTCACTTAGCCTCAAAAACTTCTTCCTCTACGCCATCTAACAGGCTGTCTAGCTTACAATCCTATTGGGAAAACTTGACGGCTATCTTTACTCGGTCATATACCATACTAATGGGAATTTCTTGTCCATCTGACCCCCAAGGTCCGACCCGGGCCATATGATTTGGATCAAGCTTGGTGTACCGTGTTTATACCATGGCCCAAACCTCTTGCGCACCTTCTTGGCAGGCCGAAATCTTCCATAATCGAAAGCACCGCCGAGCCCCTTGGAATAGCTTCACAAGCTCCTCCATACTTCCTGGAGGGGAGGCAGATGGCCACAAAGCCTTGGCAATGCTCCGCATTGCTTGCCGAGCTCGCTCGTGCACTTGGGACAGCTCCTGGAGCAGATCGCCTTGAGATCCGGACATCTCCTCTTCAGGACGGCTAGTCAGCATACCTGCAGACATAAATCCGTCAGCTCATTTTTCTGCCGAATTTCACGAAGGTAAGTTCGAAAGCATACTAAATATGCCGCCTCGTAGCCTTTTATTCTCCTTAACGGCGTCAGCCAGCTGGGCTCGTACATCTTTTAGCTCTTCGCCCATCAGGATGTTGGAATCTTGCAGCTTGTTCTTGTCGTCCCTGACCCGCGTTAGCACACATTCGCCTACTGCCTATTGCCTTTTGGCCTCCTGTTCACCCACCTGGGAGACTTTCAGTTTATCTTTCAGTCGATATATTGATCCTGTCAGCGGAAACACAACAGTATTAATATTACTAGTATATGATTATAGTTTTTCTGGATGGAGGGAAACATTACCAAGCGGTGCCTCCTTGAATTTCTCCAATTCGGTGGTTGCCGTAGCTAGCTGGGTCTGACACATTTCCAGCTCTTGAGACAGCAGGTTGTTCTTATCTGTAAGTGCCTGATTATACAATGATCCTTAAATCAGTTGTATTAACTGCTTCAAGTCTTTGGGGCTACTCGTATATGATTACAAAGGCTGTACAATGCATACTTACCCGCATATCTTTCAAATGCTGGTCTGTGCCTCTGATAAGCCCGTCCCGAGCAGCTCGGATGTATGCATCAGCCGAGCTGAAGGCATTAAAAGCCTCTTTTGTAAAACTGGGGTCGTAAAGAGCGGCCCTCCGGCATCGATAATTCATGGCGCTCTCCACTTTAGAGTTTGTGATGTACATATCATATGAAACCTCTGCAGGAGGACAATCCGGTGTCAGTCCCATGTCAGCCCCCGTCCATAGGGCCGGGTCTGGAATCTGACTAGTGGAGGCGCGACTGGCAGGATCCCAGGACATAGTCTGGCGAATGCTCTTCTTGATAAGACGCAGCAGATAACGCCACAGTTCGATGTGACGGCTGGGAGGCATATTTAAAAAGCCATACCTCTTCGATAAAGGTTCGGCCATGTTATCGTCTGCCTTCCTCTTCGACGACTTGTTTGCCGTGGGCGCCGTGCACTTACGAGGCGCCTCTGGTGTAGCATGGCGCGCCGAGCGCCTCCCCTTTGGAACACGAGACAGTGTGGTGGGTGAGGTACATTGAGGAAGCTCTTTCGGAGGAGATGTCTCCTGATTACTTACATGTGAGGCAGGAAGGAGGCCGGGATAGTCGGCCACGATTGGCACCATTGTGCCATCATAGCTCGCCTAGTAGAATTCTCCCTCCTCAAGCTCTACAAATATGTCCGGATCTTCTTCGTATCTAGGGTCAAGGTCCCGGTTACGGTTCTCCGACTGTGGAGCGGGGCTATAGATCCCCGCTCTAACCTTTTGCCATTCCTGTTGCAAATGGATGAGTTAATGCCAATTAAACATGACTCAGGGAGAGGATTGAGTAGTGTGGTGGGATTAAAACTCACCCAGCTAGGAGGATTGTACATAGAAAATCCTTCCCGGAGCGTAAGACGAGTGAAATCCTCTTTCTCCCCTTTATACAGATCAGCCAGTATTGCGGCCATGATGGTAAGGGAATCCAGACCCTTTCGTCCACAGCGCGAGGCGTCGTCTTCCCCATTGTAGTGCCACATGGGAAGCCCCCTGAATTGGAGCGGCTGAACACCTCGCGCTATGGAAGTGGCCATTACCTCGATTATTGATAATCCGGACTGGGCGAGTGTCCTTATCCTGCCCATTAATTGTTGGACTTCCACACTATCTTCCTCCTCGAGGCTCCGAGGGCGCTAGCTGTGGCGTTTCTTCAATGGAGCACTTGTAAATTCGGGAAGGCCCATTCGGACTGGGTCAGGGAGAGAGACGTCCTCAATATAGAACCACTCTGAGGGCCACTCTTCGGACGGCTTCTTTGGCGTGCCGGATAAGTATCCGGTCCTAGCTATGCACCATATTTCTACGCCGCCCACCTCAAATATACATACCTTTCGGGAGCGAGGGATGAGGTAGAATAGTTTCCTCCATAGCTCGAAATGGGCCTCGCAGCCCAGGAATAGCTCGCAAAGAGCAACGTAGCCCGCGATGTGCAGAATGGAGCTCGGCGTGAGATTGTGCAGTTGGAGGCCGTAGTACTCCAGAAGACCTCGGAGGAAGGGGTGGACTGGAAACCCGACGCCTCTTATCAAGAAGGATATAAAGCACACTCGCTCCCCCTGGGCTGGATTGGGTAAATTTTTCGCCAGGGCTTCGCCCGTAAAACAGGTTAAGGTTAATCCTGCTCGAACAGGGACTAGATCTGCGGGGGGGGGGGGGGGAATCCCTACGTTTGAAGCTTACTTAGGTGGCCATGGGATACTGAGCATTTTCCCCAATCGCCTTTTTCGGAGCGATGGGGGCGGCAGGAAGAACTGGGAACGCTAGCCATGCTAGAATGGTTTCTCCTAGCAAGCTCTAAGGATTTTCCGCTTGATGTGGAATAGGATCTAAGATCCAGTCCCTTTAAATAGACGCCCTTCTTACATGGCTAGTGTGTTATGTGCAAAAGTACTTTGACCTTTCGTGTTCGCTCGACACGTGGAAGCCGAAGCGGTGGAGGCGCAGAAGCCAATGGGTACGACATTAAATGGAAAGCCAAGTATGACTCTTCGGATCAGACACTTTGAAGTGTTCAGAGGAAGAACACGCCTTGCAATGCCGAAGACTATCAATGCGCCGGACACATCATCATTGAAGCTTGGTTCGGGGGCTAATGAGGGAGTCCTGGATTAAGGGGTCCTCGGGCGTCCGGCCTGTGTGACATGGGCCGGACTGTTGGGCCATGAAGATAAAAGATAGAAGACTTCCTCCCATGTCCGAATGGGACTCTCCTTTGCATGGAAGGCAAGCTAGGCGTCCGAATGTATTATTTCCTTTCTTTGTAACCGACTTTGTATAACCCTAGGCCCCTTCAGGGTATATATAAACCAGAGGGTTTTGTACTTAGGAACAATCACAATCATACATGCTAGACTTCTAGGGTTTAGCCACAATGATCTCGTGGTAGATCAAGTCTTGTAATCCTCATACTCATCAAGATCAATCAAGCAGGACATAGGGTATTACCTCCATCAAGAGGGCCCGAACCTGGGTAAAACATTGTGTCCCCTGTCTCCTGTTACCATCGACCTTAGATGCACAGTTCGGGACCCCCTACCCGAGATCCGCCAGTTTTGACACCGACATTGGTGCTTTCATCGAGAGTTCTTTTGTGTTGTCGCCGAAAGGTTTGATGGCCCCTTCAATCGTCAATATTGGCACTGTCTGCGGAGAAACATTCCTCCCCGGAAAAATCTTTGTGTTCGGCGGCTTCGTGCTGCGGGCCAACTCATTTGGCCATCTAGAGCATATCGAAAGCTAAGCCCCTGGCCATCAGGTCAGATTCGGGAGCTTGAACTACGTCGCGGACATCCGTGGAGACTTGATTTATATGTCTCCAACGTATCTATAATTTTTATTGTTCCATGGTATATTATATTCTGTTTTGGATGATAAATGGGCTTTATTATACACTTTTATATTATTTTTGGGACTAACCTATTAACCGGAGACCCAGCCCAAATTGCTGTTTTTTGCCTATTTCAGTGTTTCGCAGAAAAGGAATATGAAGCGAAGTCCAAACGGAATGAAACCTTCGGGAACGTGATTTTCTCAACAAATGTGATCCAGGAGACTTGGAGTGGGCATCAACAAACAATCGAGGAGGCCACGAGGCAGGAGGCGCGCCTACCCCCCTGGGCGCGCCCTCCACCCTCGTGGGGCCCACATTGCTCCACCGACGTACTTTTTCCTCCTATATATACCTACATACCCCCAAACGATCAGGGGCATCCACGAAAACCTACTTCCACTGCAGCAACCTTCTGTACTCGTGAGACCCATCTTGGGGCCTTTTCCGACGTCCTGCCGGAGGGGGCATTGATCACGGAGGGCTTCTACATCAACACCATAGCCTCTCCGATGATGTGTGAGTAGTTTACCTCAGACCTTCGGGTCCATAGTTACTAGCTAGATGGCTTCTTCTCTCTCTTTGGATCTCAATACAAAGTTCTCCTTGATTCTCTTGGAGATCTATTTGATGTAACTCTTCTTTTGCGGTGTGTTTGTCAAGATCCGATGAACTGTGGGTTTATGATCAAGTTTATCTATGAACAATATTTGAATCTCCTCTGAATTCTTTTATGTATGATTGGTTATCTTTGCAAGTCTGTTTGAATTATCAGTTTGGTTTGGCCTACTAGATTGATCTTTCTTGCAATGGGAGAAGTGCTTAGCTTTGGGTTCAATCTTGCGGTGTCCTTTCCCAGTGACAACAGGGGCAGCAAGGCACGTATTGTATTGTTGCCATCGAGGATAAACAGATGGGGTTTATATCATATTGCATGAGTTTATCCCTCTACATCATGTCATCTTACTTAAAGCATTACTCGGTTCTTATGAACTTAATACTCTAGATGCATGCTGGATAGCAATCGATATTGTAAGTGCATCTAGTGCCACCCCTAGTTTGTTTTGGAGTATTGACGAGAAACCTGGTTGAGGGACTCATGTGTTTGTGATAATTGCAGGATAATACAGGTAGTAGTCCCTCATTGATTCGGTTTACCTACCGGAGATGACCCCTAAAATGTGTGAAGACATTGAGGACTATGGTGGTATGTGAAGATATTCACATTGAAGACTATGACATGAGAAGACATCGCATGAAGACTTTTGAGCGCGAAGACAGAGTTGTTTCGTAGTTCCATTTTCTTCTTTGTTGAGTCATAGGAACCACCGTACTATTAAGTAGGGTCCAAGTGAACATAGTCAGAATGACTAAAGTGATGCTCAACCAAAATCCTATGTCTTCGAGCGAAGAAAACGAGAGTAAATCTTATCCATAGCTGGATGAGTCAGCTTTACTTGTAGCCCAAGTAAAGTTGTCGCGTTTGTTTGAAATCTGACCATTGGCATTTGTCGTTTGAGAGCAACCCACCTCGAAGCCTTTGAGAGAGAATTCCTTGCGAGGATAAAGCACTAACCACCCAGAGCCAAAGAGAACTAGGCATCACTTAAGTCTTCTTGTCTGTGTGATCTGAAGACTTATTACACTTGAGGACTGTGCATCCTCCAGCCGGTTAGGCGTCGCGTTCTGAGCATCCAAGAGACATTGTGGATTGCCGGTGAACAAAGTCTGTGAAGGTTTGGGAGTCTACCTTGAAGACTTACCAGAGTGATTGGGCGAGGTCTGTGTGACCTTAGCTCAAGGGGAATACGGTGAGGACTGCGTGTCCTGAGTTGCGTGTTCAGGACTGTGTGTCCTAAGGTTTAAATACCTAGCCGCCCTAACCAGACGTACAGTTGTCACAGCAACTGGAACTAGTCCAACAAATCATTGTCTTCAGCGAGTCACTGGTTTCATCTTCCCCTCCCTTTACTTACTGTTACTCCTTGTGAAGTCATTGTATGCTCGCACTATCTTTTGTCTTCACTGAGTGACTGCATGTTCTGTGTGGCTTCACAATATCTTCCTACCTGATCCTTACTACATTGCTGCTATTAGTCATTGTGCTTTCACTCTATTGAATACTTGACTATGGCTTGCCTAGTGTAGTCTATCTTCCGCTGCAGGGTAATAGGTTTATTTCTATCGTTTATCTTCATAACTTCCATGTTTTGAAGACTTTCATAAAAATCGCCTATTCACCCCCCCCCCTCTAGTCGATATAACGCACTTTCAGTGCCAAGGTGGCAAGTGCAGGCGCGGAGTACCGAGGCATCAAGCAAAGGTTTCCATATTGGTGCAATGAGACTAAGACCAGAAGGACGACAGGACAGAGGTCACCATGGAGACCAGGACGATGTCATCACCAGAGCCTTTGGCAGGCGAAGACCACCTTTTGTCATGATAACTTGTACTGGCTCTCCCCTTTCTAATTGGCCGTTGTTGGCTCCCTTCCCCCTTGATATTTGGGGAGAGGACCAGGGCCTATATAAGTAGAACTAGCAACCACAGTGAGAAGGGACGAGAGAAGAGGGACCTGAGCAGATCTAAGATCATCTCACCCACATTTGTTCACCGAGCACAAGATCATCTCACCCACCACTGTTCTTCCCCTTGTACTGTTCTTCATCAGCCCAAGAGGAAATCCACCACCACCACACTAGAGTAGGGTATTACACCACAACGGTGCCCTGAACCAGTATAAATCTTATGTATTTCTGTGATTGTGAGTTGGTTGAGTTCATCTGCGAGATCTTAGAGAGCTAGGGTGTGGATCGATAGGGAGAAAACCTTCGCGCGCACCCTAGTGTTCAAACCTCAAGGGTTTTTGCCAGAACCCATGATCCGACAGTGTTGCTTGGTTCTTCTACTAGTTCGATAACCTTGGTTTCATATCTACATGAAATACCTACCGCCGCTGTGCTGCATCATCCCTTCCTCTTTTGGGACATACCGACGTAGCTTCAAGCGACATCAAAAGGAATTTATGGCGCCGTTGCCGAGGAGGATCTTCAACATATACCAGGTTCCTAATCACAAATCTCATCTCCTCGCAATTTACTTTATTTGCCATTTGCCTCTCGTTTTCCTCTCCCCCACTTCACAAAAATTTGTCGTTTTATTCGCCCCTCTTTTTCGTTCGCTGTTTTCTTGTCGGATCTGTTTTTGAGTGCAATCTTGTTGTGTAGTCGTCATGACTCAAGAGAACACCAAGTTGTGTGATTTCTCAGATACCAATAACAATGATTTTATTGTCACTCCACTTGCTCCTCCCGCCACTAGTGCAGAGTCTTGTGATATTAATACTGCTTTGCTGAATCCTGTTATAAAAGATCAATTTTCCGGTACTCCTAATGTGGATACCGCGTCCCATCTTAATACCTACGTGGAATTAAGAGATATACAAAAGAAAAAAGATGTGGACAATGATGTTGTGAAGATGAAATTATTTCCGTTTTCTTTGGGTGATTCTGCAAAAATTTGGTTTTCTTCTTTGCCTCACAATAGTATCAATTCTTGGAATAAGTGCAACGATGCTTTTATCACTAAGTATTTTCCGCCTACAAAAATTATTTCCCTTAGAACCCAGGTCATGAATTTCAAACAACTTGAACATGAGCATGTTGCACAATCTTGGGAAAGGATGAAAATGATGCTAAGGAATTGCCCAACTCATGGGTTAAATCTTTGGATGATCATACAAAAAATTTATGCGGGATTGAATTTTGTTTCTCGCAATCTTTTAGATTCTGCCGTGGGTGGCACTTTTATGGAAATTACTTTGGGGGAAGCCACCAAATTTCTTGACAATATTATGGCAAATTATTCACAATGGCACACCGAAAGAGCTCCTACTAGTAAAAAGGTTGATTCGGTTGAAGAAATTTCTTCTTTGAGTGAAAAAGTTGATGCTCTTATGAAATTGGTTAAAAGTGCTCCTATTCATTTCAATGATATGCCTTTGTCTACTTTGATTGAGCAAAATAGTGATGCCATAGATGTGAATTTTTTCTTTCGAAATAATTTCAACAACAATGCTTATAGAGGTAATTTTAATCCTAGGCCTTTTCCTAGTAATTCCTCTAATAATTATGGTAATTCCTATGGAAATCAATCTTATAATAATAGCAACACCTCTGATCTTGAAAATAATATTAAATAATTTATCAACATGCAAAAAGTTTTCAACACTACCATAGAAGATAAGTTGAATAAGATTGATGATTTGTCTAGAAGTGTTGATAGAATTTCTCATGATGCGGAAATTCTCATGATGAAAATTTGTGTGCCTAAGGTAGAAGAATCAATTAAAGCTCTTTATGTTTCTATGGATGAAAGTAAGAAAAGATGCGCTATGCTAAGAGAGATTTTTTTAGAAAAAAAGCGCTTTCTAAAGATTACTTTCGCAAAACTGATGAAGATCTCAAAATGATTGGTGTTTATTCTATTGATTCCTTGTTTAGTAAAGTTAAGATTTATGAAAAAGGGACTGGAGAAGAATCAACTTTAGTTAGAAGGTGTCCCGATATTTCAGAGGGTGAAAATTTTGTAGAGAAAATTGATAAAAGTGGGTTTGAAGAGGTCAAAACTTTAACTAGTGATGTGCCCACTCTTTTGGATTACAAAGACTTTAATTCTGATAGTTTCTCTTGAAGGAAATATGCCCTAGAGGCAATAATAAAGTTGTTATTCATATTTCCTTATATCATGATGAATGGTTATTATTCATGCTAGAATTGTATTAACCAGAAACTTAGTACATGTATGAATACATAGACAAACATAGTGTCCCTAGTATGCCTCTACTTGAATAGCTTGTTAATCAAAGATGTTTAAGTTTCTTGACCATAGACATGTGTTTTCATTTGATGAACGGGATCACATCATTAGGTAATGATGTTATGGACGAGACCCATTCGTTAGCATAGCATTATGATCATTTAGTTTTATTGCTATTTCTTTCTTCATGACTTATACATATTCCTCTGACTATGAGATTATGCAACTCCCGAATACCAGATGAACACCTTGTGTGGTATCAAAGGTCACAATGTAAATAGGTGATTGTAAAGATGCTCTACAGGTGTCTCCAAAGGTGTATGTTGAGTTGGCATAGATCAAGATTAGGATTTGTCACTCCGTGTATCGGAGAGGTATCTCTGGGCCCTCTCGGTAATGCACATCACTATAAGCCTTGCAAGAAATGTAACTAATGAGTTAGTTACAGGATTATGCATTACGGAACGAGTAAAGAGACTTGCCGATAATGAGATTGAAGTAGGTATGAGGATACCGACAATCGAATCTCGGGCAAGTAATATATCGATGACAAAGGGAATGACGTATGTTGTTATGCGGTTTGACCGATAAAGATCTTCGTAGAATATGTAGGAGCCAATATGAGCATCCAGGTTCCGCTATTGGTGTCACAACCCTAGAATTTGATCGCAAATAGTTGCATCTGCATCCATGCATCATGTTTAAATTTATGAAAGTTGAATTGAGGTTAGTTGAAACCCTCACACATCATTCTCTGAAATGATCAAGTTAAAAAATTCTTCAAATTGATCCAAGAAAATCTTCATGTTAATCCCTGAAAATATTGGCAAGAGGTGAAAGTCAAACCAATATGTTTAGAGCATTAAATGTATTTATTTTGGGCAGTTGAAGTTAAATCATAATGTATTTGAATTGGATTTATTTCTGTTATAAAAGAAATACATGTCCTATTATTCTGAAACTTTTTGTGGTGCTCTGGAAATATCCATTTAGTTCCTGTATTAAATTTCAGAATTTATAAAAATGGTTTGATTCGAAAGTCAAACCCAAAACAGTTGCAGAAAATAGAAAATAGAAAGAAAATGCAAATAGGAAAGGACTTACCTGGCGCTTACCTGTCGAGCCTGGCCGGCCTACGACTGTGCGGCCCAGCCCATAGCGCACTGCCAGTCACCCTCAACCTCCCTCCAGGAGGAAGAGAGGTGCGTGGCCACCATACGCAAGCACGCGCCCGAGCCACCTCCTGCTCGCCGCTTCCCTCAAGACCTCCTGAACCACGCCACGCACGCCCCGTGCACAACCCTTTCAGTATCACCCACTTTCCCCTCTGTTCCGCAAGAACACGAGCTCGACTGAGAAAGCTCGCTGACATCGATCGCTGTACCCATGGCCGCCGGCCACCCCTCGCCCTGCCGCTGAGTCCAGAAGCCTCGCCACGTATTCCTCACCCTGTCCACCGAGCAACGCCACGCCCGGAGGCCCTGCTTCATCGCGACCATCATTGCCTTCGCCTCGGCCGCCGTGGATCACCGTTGTTGATTCGCGGCAACCAACGCATCCCTGACCTCGCCCTCGCCCTTGTTAGACTTGCTGTGAGCCCCCGCACCGAACCCCTCCCTCCCTATTGCCGATTTCTTCCTCTAATTGCAGGGTCTGTTGAGCCCGAGAGCTCGTCACCGCCGTGTTCGTCGTCGCCACAGCTGGCAACATCACCTGACCCAACCAAGCATGTAGTTGTGCTCAGTGTGCTCCCAGGAAGACATAGCACTGCTCACCTCTCTCTCTCTTGTACATTGTAGCGTCACGCCGGTCAAACCCGTGCTCCAGCTACCGCTGACCTTGACGTCGTTGTCGCCTTCGGCCACCTGGCGGCCTCCTGCATGTTCCACTGGATGCCCGAGAGCCTGGGCTTCGCACTGGTGGTACCCGTCGTCCATTTGATCGTCGCAGGGCAACTTCCGACGCCCTCCGCCTCATCTGGCCGTTGCCGGCTGCCTAACCCTGGCCGGCTGACGTGTCCAATTAGGCTAAGCCAATTAGGCCACTAATTACCCTCCCTAGGGCACTGACATGTGGGCTCGACCCTGCTAACAGTTTTAGTTTAAGTTAATTAACTGTGTTAGTTAGCTGAATCAATGACAGGTAGGCCCCACACATCAGGTTTGACTTGGACCGACCCTATTGACTTGTTGGCGTCATCCTGACGCATTGCTGACACAGTAATGTATTTTATGCATTTAGTTTAATTTTAAATATCCAAGAAATTCCATAAAATAGTCAGAACTTCAAAAATTCTTATAAATTCAACCGTAGCTCATATTGAAATAAGTTATATATGGGAACATATCAAAAAATTCAATCTATCCATCTATACCATTTTCATGCATTTTGTAGCAACTTATAGTTGCTGAATTGGACAAATAAACTAAATGGCATTTGAATTTCACATATGGAGTTTGAATTTGAGCCTTGGGTTCAAACCAACTTCATTTAAATTGTTGCTAGTTGCATTAGCTCAAACACACTCATATTGCTATGTCATGATCATGCATCATATTGTTGCATTGCATTGGTTGTGTTCCCTCTTGTTTGCCGGTGTTTGTTCCCTCTCAGTGGATGTTGTTCCGACGTTGTGATCATTGACACCGATGAAGAGCTATATCATCTTCAGAAGTGTCAGGCAAGCAAACCCCCATTGAGCATTTCGATACAATCCACTCTCTCGCTCTTGCTCTCTTTTACTGCATTAGGACAACACCGTTTCAACTGTTACATGATGCGCTAGCTAGCAGAACCCCTTTCCTCTGCATGACCTGTCTTTGCCACAGTAAATAGTTGAAACCCACTAGCATGAGTAGGAGTTGTTCAAGCCATGATGTGCCTACTCATTCATGCTTGCTTGTTATGCCTGCTATTGCTTACAGTTGAGTTAGGTCTGATTCATCGAGGATGAATTGGAATGTGGTGAACATGCCTATTGTTGAGAGCTAAGTGTGTGAACATGATTTGGTAAAGGTAGCAATGAGAGGCCATGTAGGAGTAAATGGTGGGTTATCTCATTGGGACCGTCCTCAAGAACTAAGTTCTGAGTCTGTGATCCAAGACAGTTACTACCACACATTGGGTTCTGGTAACTCGGCCCCTCTTGCCTTATTAATCGCCTCGATCTCTGTCCAGGAGTTGCAACTAGTTTCTGGTGTTTGTAGGTGAGGGAGTTCTGGATTAAGGGGTCCTCGGGCGTCCGGCCTGTGTGACATGGGCCAGACTATTGGGCTATGAAGATACAAGATAGAAGACTTCCTCTCGTGTCCGGATGGGACTCTCCTTTGCGTGGAAGGCAAGCTAGGCGTCCGAATGTATTATTTCCTTTCTCTGCAACCGACTTTGTATAACCCTAGGCCCCTTCGGTGTCTATATAAACCGGAGGGTTTAGTCCTTAGGAACAATCATAATCATACATGCTAGACTTCTAGGGTTTAGCCACAACCATCTCGTGGTAGATCAACTCTTGTAATCCTCATACTCATCAAGATCAATCAAGTAGGACATAGGGTATTACCTCCATCAAGCGGGCCCAAACCTGGGTAAAACATCATGTCCCCTGTCTCCTGTTACCATTGAACTTAGACGCATAGTTCGGGACAAAGTTCAGGACCCCTATTCGAGATCCGATGGTTTTGACACCGACATTAGTGCTTTCAATCAGAGTTCCACTATGACTTTCAAGACACGATTGATGGCTCGCCCTGTTATCAAGGACGGCATCACCTCCGGAGGAGCCCTAGCCTCAGGCCAAACCCTCTGGCTGGGCGGCTTCACCATGACCGCCGGCTCGGCTGTCAAGCCGATGATGACTTCTCAGGTCATCAAAAATTGTCTCCGTGTCGACTACGAATACTCCAAGCGGATGGATCCGCCGGAGTTATCGTCTTTAAACAAACTCCTGGACTGCATAGCCGCCATGGGGATAGCTACAGACTATGATCAGATTGGGCTTAAACCTAATCAGAGAGAAATTAAATCTCTGCCAATCACCCATTAGATAGTGGTCGTGGAGGAGAAAAGCAACAATTCTTCCCCTATGTTGAAGAGAAGTTGTGTTCGGATTTCCGAGCTCAAGGAGCCAGATACCTGTCTGCGGACGACACTCCCGGTCCTCTGAACCTAGAATCGGGTGTCAGGTCTGGAAATTCACATAACACCCTAGAGCCCGAACTTTTAAGCTCGGGAATCCTCAATGCCATCAACCGCCATTGCGTATTACACTTCGCTGACCTGGCAACCATAGTATAGAAGTACTGCGCAATGGAAAGCGCTTGGAAAACTCGGACAGCTCACTAGGAACCCCCGGTTTCCACTCAATCCCTCTGGCGGACGAAAAGGGTGCACCCTCGAGCGGCACCCGGCCCCATATTGAAGAAAACTAAGCCCATTACAGGACGTGGAACCGTTCTGGATGGATGGCTTGATAAGCCATGTAAAATACACATGACGTCAGACACCAAATCAACCCATAGCCTTAGAGCATGTTGGATACTCTGGCAAGTGGCCAAGAGAGGCGAATGATATCCTCACCAAAGACACCCTCGAGCACGGCGACCTCAGAGTACTGATGGTCTTGGAGACTTCCGCTTCAAATAATTGGCGCAAGAGGACACTCTGCGACCTCGCTGAAGTCTGCCAAGAATCCCACGCAGATTGGCCGAACACAGCCTCAATATATTGAAGGGTTATAAGCTGGTGAAGCAAACACTGCGGCGCTTTTCTGAACCCAAATGACAAGCTATGGGGGAGGAGCCAGCCAAGTTAATCAAGGCCGGATTTATCAGAGAAATAAAACACCCGGACTGGCTAGCAAACTAGTGATGGCACCGAAGAATGATAAATCATGGCGCCTATACGTCAATTTCAAAGACCTCAACAAGGCCTCCCTTAAGGATCCCTTCCCCCTCCCCCGCATTCATCATATTATTGATGCTACTGCAGGACACAACTCGCTGTGTTTCCTCGACGCATACTCCGGATACCATCAAATCAAAATGAAGGAATCCGATCAAGCCGCAACGGCATTCATTACCCCATACGGGCCTTTTTGATTCAACACTATGCCCTTTGGGCTTAAAAATGACAGCGCCACCTACCAACACATGATCCAAACATGCCTGGAGAAGCAAATCGGCAAGACAGTTGAAGCATATGTAGATGACGTCATCATCAAGACCAGGCACGTTGAGTCACTAATAGACGATCTGCATCTCACATTCGACAGCCTCCACACATATGACATCAAGCTCAATCCGGAAAAGTGTGTTTTCGGCGTTCCCGCTGGAAAACTGCTGGGCTTCATCATTTGCAATAGAGGAAGTTTTGTCACAATTGGCTACACCAACAGACCTTAAACAGGTCCAAAAGCTAGCCGGATGCGTAGCAGCTTTAAACCGCTTTATCTCCAGACTAGGAGAAAAGGCATTGCCACTTTATCGCCTTCTCCGACGCACCGACCACTTTGTGTGGACGGATGCGGCAACGGCCGGACTAGAAGAAATAAAGGCCTTTTTAGCGAACCCAATCTTGGTCGTGCCAAACATCGGCGAACCAATGTTATTATACATATCTGCAACTCACCAGGTGATGAGAGCGGTGCTCGTCATTAAGAGAGAGGAGGATGGACACAAATTCCCACTTCAGAAACCGGTATACTACGTATCCACCGTCCTCACACCATGCAAATCTCGGTACCCTCATTACCAAAAGATAGCATATGCTGTCTTCATGGCATCCCAGAAGCTACGACACTACTTCCAGGAGTGCTTGATCATGGTGGCTTCCGAAGTACCACTCAATGACATAATAAACAACCGCGACGCTCTGGGCCGGATTGTTAAGTGGGCCATTGAGCTCCTGCCATTCGATATAACCTACAAACCACGCCGGTCCATTAAATCCCAAGTATTGGCCGACTTCGTCGCCGAATGGACAGAGGTCGAACTCCCTAAAGAGTACGACACATATTCCAACTAGGTCATGTACTTCGATGGCTCTAAAATGCTGGTTGGTTTAGGAGCAGGCATCATTTTAACGTTCCCCACTATAGACACAGTCCAGTACGTACTCCAAATATTATACAAAGACTCCAACAACGCAGCCGAATACGAACCCGTGGAATGCCACAAGACACAGTCCACTAGAGTCGAACCCGTGGAATGCCACAAGACTCCGAAGATTCTACGCCTAGAGCCATACTCTTTGTTCGCCTTCTTCTCCCTTTGTTTCCATGTTTACCCTCTTTAATTTATCTCTAGCTCTTTAGCTCTTGTGCGGCCAAACCGCACACCTATGATGTGCACATCCTTAAATGTATACACTCATAATACAAGGGTGCTTCTTTTACAGAAGCTTATTATTATTTTCCGAGCATCAAGCTCAACACATATGTGTCCTCTTCCACATATGTAACTTTTCTTCGCCTTTATATGCATCGTTATGACTTAAGTTTTTGCCAAGCTGGGTTGCCTGGCTCCTGTGCGTATGCCCTACGTTCCCGTTTGTTCGGCTAGGGCATAAAGGGAGCACCTCCTCGATTGTTACAGGCAGGTCATCCGGACTTGTACCTCAAACTGAGTGAAGCCGAAAGCTAGCGTTCTTAAGGGAATATTCGGTCGGAGAACTAAAGACATTTTACCTTCATCACACTATGAACCCCCAGATGTTACGTATATTGCGATTTTTTGATCACAGTTCGGACATGCATACTAATGCATATCCGCCCAGGGAAAGGAACCCTTAACGAAACTATTCTCCCTGGAAGATGTTTCTTAAATCAACGTGTAATATAACATAGCTAGCCGAATACAACTTGTGTGTTCAAGAAACTATTACCGAGCGGATATTCGGAAACACTCTGCACCTTCGGGTCCAGAGGTCGAAGCGAAAAGGTCTGCCATGACAATGGTTTTATAATCCAGCTAGGGAAAAAATTGTCAAATGAAGTGCATAGTCACTTAGCCTCAAAAACTTCTTCCTCTACGCCATCTAACAGGCTGTCTAGCTTACAATCCTATTGGGAAAACTTGACGGCTATCTTTACTCGGTCATATACCATACTAATGGGAATTTCTTGTCCATCTGACCCCCAAGGTCCGACCCGGGCCATATGATTTGGATCAAGCTTGGTGTACCGTGTTTATACCATGGCCCAAACCTCTTGCGCACCTTCTTGGCAGGCCGAAATCTTCCATAATCGAAAGCACCGCCGAGCCCCTTGGAATAGCTTCACAAGCTCCTCCATACTTCCTGGAGGGGAGGCAGATGGCCACAAAGCCTTGGCAATGCTCCGCATTGCTTGCCGAGCTTGCTCGTGCACTTGGGACAGCTCTTGGAGCAGATCGCCTTGAGATCCGGACATCTCCTCTTCAGGACGGCTAGTCAGCATACCTGCAGACATAAATCTATCAGCTCATTTTTTGCCGAATTTCATGAAGGTAAGTTCGAAAGCATACTAAATATGCCGCCTCGTAGCCTTTTATTCTCCTTAACGGCGTCAGCTAGCTAGGCTCGTACATCTTTTAGCTCTTCGCCCATTAGGATGTTGGAATCTTGCAGCTTGTTCTTGTCGTCCCTGACCCGCGTCAGCACACATTCGCCTACTGCATATTGCCTTTTGGCCTCCTATTCACCCACCTGGGAGACTTTCAGTTTATCTTTCAGTTGATATATTGATCCTGTCAGCGGAAACACAACAGTATTAATATTACTAGTATATGATTATACTTTTTCTGGATGGAGGGAAACATTACCAAGCGGTGCCTCCTTGAATTTCTCCAATTCGGTGGTTGTCGTAGCTAGCTGGGTCCGACACATTTCCAGCTCTTGAGACAGCAGGTTGTTCTTATCTGTAAGTGCCTGATTATACAATGATCCTTAAATCAGTTGTATCAACTGCTTCAAGTCTTTGGGGCTACTCGTATATGATTACAAAGGTTGTACAATGCATACTTACCTGCATATCTTTCAAATGCTGGTCTGTGCCTCTGATAAGCCCGTCCCGAGCTGCTCGGATGTATGCATCAGCCGAGCTGAAGGCATTAAAAGCCTCTTTTGTAAAACTGGGGTCATAAAGAGTGGCCCTCCGGCATCGATAATTCATGGCGCTCTCCACTTCAGAGTTTGTGATGTACATATCATATGAAACCTCTGCAGAAGGACAATCCGGTGTCAGTCCCATGTCAGCCCCCGTCCATAGGGCCGGGTCTGGAATCTGACTAGTGGAGGCACGACTGGCAGGATCCCAGGACATAGTCTGGCGAATGCTCTTCCTGATAAGACGCAGCAGATAATGCCACAGTTCGATGTGACGGCTGGGAGGCATATTTAAAAAGCCATACCTCTTCGATTAAGGTTCGGCCGTGTTATCGTCTGCCTTCCTCTTCGACGACTTGTTCACCGTGGGCGCCGTGCACTTACGAGGCGCCTCTGGTGTAGCATGGCACGCCGAGCGCCTCCCCTTTGGAACACGAGACAGTGTGGTGGGTGAGGTACATTGAGGAAGCTCTTTCGGAGGAGATGTCTCCTGATTACTTACATGTGAGGCAGGAAGGAGGCGGGATAGTCGGCCACGATTGGCACCATTGTGCCATCATAGCTCGCCTAGTAGAATACTCCCTCCTCAAGCTCTACAAATATGTCCGGTTCTTCTTCGTATCCGGGGTCAAGGTCCCGGTTACGGTTCTCCGGCTGTGGAGCGGGGCTATAGATCCCCGCTATAACCTTTTGCCATTCCTGTTGCAAATGGACGAGTTAATGCCAATTAAACATGACTCAGGGAGAGGATTGAGTAGTGTGGTGGGACTAAAACTCACCAAGCTAGGAGGATTGTACATAGAAAATCCTTCCCGGAGCGTAAGACAAGTGAAATCCTCTTTCTCCCCTTTATACAGATCGGCCAGTATTGCGGCCATGACGGTAAGGGAATCCAGACCCTGTCGTCCACAGCGCGAGGCGTCATCTTCCCCATTGTAGTGCCACATGGGAAGCCCCCTGAATTGGAGCGGCTGAACACCTCGCGCTATGGAAGTGGACATTACCTCGATTATTGATAATCCGGACTGGGCGAGTGTCCTTATCCTGCCCATTAATTGTTGGACTTCCACACTATCTTCCTCCTCGAGGCTCCGAGGGTGCTAGCTGTGGCGTTTCTTCAATGGAGCACTTGTAAATTCGGGAAGGCCCATTCGGACTGGGTCAGGGAGAGAGACGTCCTCAATATAGAACCACTCTGAGGGCCACTCTTCGGACGGCTTCTTCAGCGTGCCGGATAAGTATCCGGTCCTAGCTATGCACCATATTTCTCCGCCGCCCACCTCAAATATACATACCTTTCGGGAGCGAGGGATGAGGTAGAATAGTTTCCTCCATAGCTCGAAATGGGCCTCGCAGCCCAGGAATAGCTCGCAAAGAGCAACGTAGCCCGCGATGTGCAGAATGGAGCTCGGCGTGAGATTGTGCAGTTGGAGGCCGTAGTACTCAAGAAGACCTTGGAGGAAGGGGTGGACTGGAAACCCGACGCCTCTTATCAAGAAGGATATAAAGCACACTCGCTCCCCCCTGGGCTGGATTGGGTAAATTTTTCGCCAGGGCTTCGCCCGTAAAACAGGTTAAGGTTAATCCTGCTCGAACAAGGACTAGATCTGCGGGGGGGGGGAGGAATCCCTACGTTTGAAGCTTACTTAGTTGGCCATGGGATACTGAGCATTTTCCCCAATCGCCTTTTTCGGAGTGATGGGGGCGGCAGGAAGAACTGGGAACGCTAGCCATGCTAGAATGGTTTCTCCTAGCAAGCTCTAAGGATTTTCTGCTTGATGTGGAATAGGATCTAAGATCCAGTCCCTTTAAATAGACGCCCTTCTTACATGGCTAGTGTGTTATGTGCAAAAGTACTTTGACCTTTCGTGTTCGCTCGACACGTGGAAGCCGAAGCGGTGGAGGCGCAGAAGCCAATGGGTACGACATTAAATGGAAAGCCAAGTATGACTCTTCAGATCAGACACTTTGAAGTGTTCGGAGGAAGAACACGCCTTGCAATGCCGAAGACTATCAGCGCGCCGGACACATCGTCATTGAAGCTTGGTTCGGGGGCTACTGAGGGAGTCCTGGATTAATGGGTCCTCGGGCGTCCGGCCTGTGTGACATGGGCCGGACTATTGGGCCATGAAGATAAAAGATAGAAGACTTCCTCCCATGTCCGAATGGGACTCTCCTTTGCATGGAAGGCAAGCTAGGCGTCCGAATGTATTATTTCCTTTCTTTGTAACCGACTTTGTCTAACCCTAGGCCCCTTCAGTGTATATATAAACCAGAGGGTTTTGTCCTTAGGAACAATCACAATCATACATGCTAGACTTCTAGGGTTTAGCCACAACGATCTCGTGGTAGATCAAGTCTTGTAATCCTCATACTCATCAAGATCAATCAAGCAGGACATAGGGTATTACCTCCATCAAGAGGGCCCGAACCTGGGTAAAACATTGTGTCCCCTGTCTCCTGTTACCATCGACCTTAGATGCACAGTTCGGGACCCCCTACCCGAGATCCGCCAGTTTTGACACCGACATTGGTGCTTTCATTGAGAGTTCTTTTGTGTTGTCGCCGAAAGGTTTGATGGCCCCTTCAATCGTCAATATTGGCACTGTCTGCGGAGAAACATTCCTCCCCGGAAAAATCTTTGTGTTCAGCGGCTTCGCGCTGCGGGCCAACTCATTTGGCCATCTGGAGCATATCGAAAGCTAAGCCCCTGGCCATCAGGTCAGATTCGGGAGCTTGAACTACGTCGCGGACATCCGTGGAGACTTGATTTATATGTCTCCAACGTATCTATAATTTTTATTGTTCCATGGTATATTATATTCTGTTTTGGATGATAAATGGGCTTTATTATACACTTTTATATTATTTTTGGGACTAACCTGTTAACCGGAGGCCCAGCCCAAATTGCTGTTTTTTGCCTATTTCAGTGTTTCGCAGAAAAGGAATATCAAGCAAAGTCCAAACGGAATGAAACCTTCGGGAACGTGATTTTCTCAACAAATGTGATCCAGGAGACTTGGAGTGGGCATCAAGAGACAATCGAGGAGGCCACGAGGCAGGAGGCACGCCTACCCCCCTAGGCGCGCCCTCCACCCTCGTGGGGCCCATGTTGCTCCACCGACGTACTTTTTCCTCCTATATATACCTACATACCCCCAATCGATCAGGGGCATCCACGAAAACCTAATTCCACTGCAGCAACCTTCTGTACTTGTGAGACCCATCTTGGGGCCTTTTCCGACGTCTTGCCGGAGGGGGCATTGATCACGGAGGGCTTCTACATCAACACCATAGCCTCTCCGATGATGTGTGAGTAGTTTACCTCAGACCTTCGGGTCCATAGTTACTAGCTAGATGGCTTCTTCTCTCTCTTTGGATCTCAATACAAAGTTCTCCTTGATTCTCTTGGAGATCTATTTGATGTAACTCTTCTTTTGCGGTGTGTTTGTCAAGATCCGATGAACTGTGGGTTTATGATCAAGTTTATCTATGAACAATATTTGAATCTCCTCTGAATTCTTTTATGTATGATTGGTTATCTTTGCAAGTCTGTTTGAATTATCAGTTTGGTTTGGCCTACTAGATTGATCTTTCTTGCAATGGGAGAAGTGCTTAGCTTTGGGTTCAATCTTGCGGTGTCCTTTCCCAGTGACAACAGGGGCAGCAAGGCACGTATTGTATTGTTGCCATCGAGGATAAACAGATGGGGTTTATATCATATTGCATGAGTTTATCCCTCTACATCATGTCATCTTACTTAAAGCATTACTCGGTTCTTATGAACTTAATACTCTAGATGCATGCTGGATAGCAATCGATATTGTAAGTGCATCTAGTGCCACCCCTAGTTTGTTTTGGAGTATTGACGAGAAACCTGGTTGAGGGACTCATGTGTTTGTGATAATTGCAGGATAATACAGGTAGTAGTCCCTCATTGATTCGGTTTACCTACCGGAGATGACCCCTAAAATGTGTGAAGACATTGAGGACTATGGTGGTATGTGAAGATATTCACATTGAAGACTATGACATGAGAAGACATCGCATGAAGACTTTTGAGCGCGAAGACAGAGTTGTTTCGTAGTTCCATTTTCTTCTTTGTTGAGTCATAGGAACCACCGTACTATTAAGTAGGGTCCAAGTGAACATAGTCAGAATGACTAAAGTGATGCTCAACCAAAATCCTATGTCTTCGAGCGAAGACAACGAGAGTAAATCTTATCCATAGCTGGATGAGTCAGCTTTACTTGTAGCCCAAGTAAAGTTGTCGCGTTTGTTTGAAATCTGACCATTGGAACACGTGTCAGTTCCTTAGTGATCCAGGGTCATTTCGGACAAATCAGGTCGGGTTGCCTAGTGGCTTTAAATGGCCCACCCCCTACACCATAAATTGGTGGCTGCTCAGAGTTAGTGCACGGCTTTTGTCATTTGAGAGCAACCCACCTCCAAAGCCTTTGAGAGAGAAATCCTCGCGAGGACAAAGCCCTAAACACCCAGAGCCAAAGAGTGTTAGGCATCAATGAAGTCTTCCTGTCTTTGTGATCTGAAGACTTGTTACACTTGAGGACTGTGAATCCTCCAGCCGGTTAGGCGTCGCATTCTGAACATCCAAGAGTCATTGTGGATCGCCAGTGAACGAAGTCTGTGAAGGTTTGGAAGTCTACCTTGAAGACTTACCTGAGTGATTGGGCGAGGACTGTGTGTCCTTAGCTCAAGGGGAATAAGGTGAAGATGCGGTCTTCTGAGTTAAATGTCAGCCTCCCTAATCAAACGTACAGTTGTCACAGCAACTGGAACTAGTCCAACAAATCATTGTCTTGTTCGCTAAGCAACTAGTTCTATCCTTCCCATCTCTTTATTTACAGTTGGTCCTTGTGAAGTCATAGCCTGTTTGCATTATCTATTTGTCTTCACTGTGTGACTGTTTGTTCTGATTGGCTTCATACTATCCTCCATCCTAATCCATACTGCCTAGCTGCTATTAGTCTTTGTGCTTTCACTTCATTGAATACTTGACTATGGCTTGCCTAGTGTAGTCTACCTTCCACTGCATGTTTATAGGTTCATTTCTATCGTCTATCTTCGAAACTTCCATGTTTTGAAGACTTTCATAAAAATCGCCTATTCACCCCCCTCTAGTTGATCACTAGCACTTTCAATTGGTACCAGAGCAAGGTACTCCCTTGTTCTGTGTGATTCGATTTAACCACCTGGAGTTTTTGCTATGTCGACTGCAGGGATAATCAAAGTCTTTGCTGCGTTCCCCGTCTTCGATGGAACTGAATAACCCTACTAGAAGAATAAGATGCGCATGCATCTTGAAGCCATTGATGTCGACCTCTGGTATGTCATCAAGAATGGCGTTCCCAAGGCTGGTGAAGGTGTCATCGCTGCTGATGCCAAGAAGTTCGTTCAACTAGATTCTACTGCCAAGAACATCATCTGTGGTCGTCTGACCAAAGGACAGTATGGCCGTGTGAGTGCTCTGGAAACATCTAAGCTAGTCTGGGACTGGCTCTCCAAGGTCAACGAAGGCGTCTCAACCCAGAGAGATCGAAGGATCGGTGTCCTTTGCAACCTCTTCAACCGCTTCAAGAGAAACGACAATGAGAATGTTCAGCTCACGTTTGATCGCCTCACTGACATCACAAATGAGCTTCAAGCCCTCGGCGCTACTGAGATCACCAAGCATGAAATCGTCAAGACGCTCCTGAGATCACTTGACAGCTCGTTTGACACCCTAGCCCTGATGATTCAAGAACGCCCTGACTTCAAGACACTCGATCTGTCTGACATACTTGACAGGCTCAACACACATGAGTTTCAGCTTTCTGAGAAGAGAGATATCTATGGTCCCAACTATGGCCGAACTCGCGCCTTGAAGGCAAAAGTTGTTTCCTCATCTGAAGAAGAATCTGACTACAGTTTTGATGATCCTGAAGATATTGGAAAGGAGCTTGCTATACTAGTGAAGAAGTTCCAGAAGTTCACTAGGAAGAAAGGCTTTAGAAAGTCTTCACAATCAAGCTCAAGGAATGATGAAGCTTCTACTCATGACTACAAGAAGAGAACATGCCACAAGTGCAAGAAACCTGGTCACTACATCTCTGAGTGTCCGCAGTGGGACAATGAGAACAAGAAGAAGAAGAAGGAGGAGAAGAAGAAGAGCAAGGAATATGATTCCGATGACAAGAAGAAGAAGAAATACTCAAAGTCTTCTTCCAAGTCTTCCTAAAATTCTTCATCACACAAGAAGAGCTCATCTGGCAAGGCTCGTGCATTTGTTGGCAAGGAAGTGGATTCAGAGGAGGAGTCTGCTTCTGAGGAGGCGGAGGTGGAGTCTGAGGAGGAGTCCGACTTTGGCGTCGCAAGTCTGGCTATAGCCTACGTTGCCAAGTCCATCTTCAACACTGAAGACAATGGTTCCATCACCCACGCTGATGACAAGGACGAATCCGCTCCCACCTATTGCTTCATGGCACGTGGTGCCAAGGGTATGACACCAGCTGCTTCAGAATGGATTATCGATAGTGGATGCACTAATCATATGACTGGTGCTCAAAGTCTTCTCATGGACTCAACCTTACGTCCATCTGAGAAGAGTCACGTCACATTTGCTGACACTGGTAAAAGCAAGGTATTGGGTCTAGGTAGAGTTGCAATCTCAAAGAATCAGCACATGGATAAAGTGATGCTTGTTGAATCCCTTGGTTTCAACTTAATGTCTGTCTCAATGCTTTGCGATTTGAACATGTTGTGATATTTGGAAATATCGTTGCCTTATTTTAATGGAATCTGACAAGTCTCTAGTCTTTGAAGGGTATCAGAAAGATGATTTGTACATGGTAGATTTCTCAGCAGGACCACAACTTGCCGTATGTCTTCTTGCAAAAGCTTCTTAGTGCTGGCTCTGGCATCGGAGGCTAGGGCATGCTGGCATGACGAACTTGCATACTCTCGCAAAGCAGAAGCACGCCATAGGCATCGAGGGCGTCAAGTTCAAGAAGGATCACTTATGCGGTGCCTGCGAAGTTGGAAAGATGACAAGGGCCAAGCATCCCTCGAAGATAATCATGACAACGACTCAACCCTTCGAACTGCTACACATGGACCTCTTCGGCCCTACTCACTACTCTACTCTAAGTACTACTACTTGTCTCTATGGCTTCGTCATTTTTCATGATTATTCAAGATATACATGGGTACACATAATCCTCTACAAGACTGAAGTGCAGGATGTCTTCAGACGGTTCGCCAATCGAGACATGAACAACTATGGCATCAATATCAAGCACATCAGAAGTGACAATGGCACTGAATTCAAGAACACCGGCCTCGACACTTATCTTGATACATTGGGCATCACTCATGAGTTCTCAGCTCCATACACGCCGCAGCAAAATGGCATCGTGGAACACAAGAACAAAGACTCATCAAGATGGCAAGGACGATGCTTGATGAATACATGACTCCAAGAAAGTTCTGGCCCGAAGCCATTGATACTGCATGCCATGTCATCAACCGTGTTTATATTCACAAGCTTCTGAAGAAGACATCCTATGAACTCCTTACTGGTAGGAATCCAAATGTCAGTTACTTCAGAGTATTTGGTGCTAGGTACTGGATCAAGGATCCACATCACACTTCAAAATTTGCACCGAAAGCACATGAAGGTTTTATGCTTGGTTATGGAAAGGATTCGCACTCCTACAGAGTCTTCAACCTCTTTCACTATGAAGTGGTTGAAACTATGGATGTGCGGTTCGATGAGACTAACGGCTCACAAAGAGAGCACCTGCCAAATGTGCTAGATGAAATTCCACCTAGTGAATCCATCAAGCTTATGGGAACTGGAGAAATCATATCGTCTGAAGTATAGCCTGAAGAGGAACTTATCATTTCTGCACCTAGTCAATCTGAAGGCAATCCTCCAAACGATGACAACGATCAGCAAGAGCAAAATATTCGTCCAGTTCATCCTCGTGTTGCAAATGAAGTACAGATTGAGAAGATAATTGATAGCATCAATGCACCCGGTCCACTCACTCGTTCAAGGGCAACACAGCTAGCAAATTTCTGTGGGCACTTTGCATTTGTCTCAATATCTGAACCCAAGAAAGTTGATGAAGCCTTCATGGAACCTGAATGGATTCAAGCTATGCAAGAAGAGATTCAATAGTTTGAGCTGAATAATGTATGGGAACTGGTCAAGCGTCCTGATCCTCGTAAACACAATATCATAGGCACTAAATGGATATATCGCAATAATCAAGATGAGCATGGTCAAGTTGTCAGAAACAAGGCTCGTCTCATTGCTCAAGGATACACTCAAGTTGAAGGAATTGACTTCGATGAAACATTTGCTCCTGTGGCTAGGCTTGAAGCTATTTGCATACTGCTAGCCTATGAAAATCATCATAACATCCTTCTGTATCAAATGGATGTGAAGAGTGCCTTTCTCAATGGCAAGATTGAAGAAGAAGTGTATGTTGCACAACCGCCTGGTTTTGAAGATCCAAAACATGCTGACATGGTTTACAAGCTCAACAAGGCACTGTATGGCCTTAAACAAGCCCCTCGTGCTTGGTATGACACACTCAAAGACTTCCTGAAGAGCAAAGGCTTCATACCTGGTTCCCTGGATCCCACACTCTTCACGAAGACATATGATGGTGAACTGTTTGTGTGCCAAATATACGTGGATGGCATTATCTTCGGCTGCACTAATCAAAAATACAGTGATGAGTTTGGACACATGATGCAAGAGCAATATCGGATGTCCATGATGGGTGAGCTGAAGTTCTTCCCTGGTCTTAAAATACGGCAGCAACGCAACGACATCTTCATATCTCAAGAGAAATACCTCAAAGATTGCCTGCAAAAGTTTGGAATGCAAGACTGCAAAGGTTAGATGACACCAATGCCAACCAAGAGTCATCTGGGTCCTGACGCCAATGGTAAAGAGTTCGATCAAAAGGTATACGGCTCCATGATTGGTTCTTTACTTTATTTATGTGCATCTAGGCCAGATATCATGCTTAGTGTTTGCATGTGTGCCCGATTCCAAGCGGCACCAAAGGAATCACATCACTTAGCTGTGAAGAAAATTCTTCGATATTTGGCTTACATCCCAACACTAGGATTATGGTATCCAAAGGGCTTAGAGTTTGATCTAGTTGGATTCTCGGATGCTGATTATGCTGGTGACAAGGTGGATCGCAAGTCTACATCAGGCACATGTCACTTTCTGGGACGATCACTTGTTTGTTGGTCTTCAAAGAAGCAGAACTGTGTATCTCTCTCCACTGCTGAATCTGAACACATTGCTGCTGGATCTTGCTGCGCTCAGCTTCTATGGATGAAGCAAGCACTCAAAGACTATGGCATCCATCTGAAGCAAGTACCACTCTACTGCGACAATGAAAGCACCATCAAGATTGCCAACAACCCAATTCAGCACTCGAAGACAAAGCACATTCAGATCCGTCATCACTTTCTCAGAGATCATGTCATGAACGAAGATATTGATATCATTCACGTCAACACTGAAGAGCAACTGGTAGATATCTTCATGAAGCCCTTGGATGAGAAAAGGTTTTGCAAGTTGCAGTGTGAGCTAAATATCTTGGAATCCTCAAATGTCCTGTGATAAGGCACACATCCTAACACTTATGCATGTTGATGACTTAGATGTGCAACACACGAAGTAACGTATATCTTAAATGAATGAAGACTTACACTCTAAGTGTGAATACATTAACGTGGAATTTGACTTCGGAGCGCCACGATAATTGTGCGCCGTGTCTGGGTCTAATACTTCCTATACGGTGGGTAACGCCACCACCAAACTTTTGTTTGGAGTGTTTTCTCATGGCATTACATTTCTTATGTCTTCGCATTTGGTTTGTCTTCTATATTAACATGACTTCATGTTTATCTTCACTATATTGATTTAGTCTTATTTGGATATATTCATATATTAGCGTTATGTCCTATACACCACTCACTTATAGCTATGTCTTCTCATTTGAATCTTTGGAACTAAGTGAATGTGATCAGACCCTAACCTTTCTATGCTCCCGTCTCAAATCTATCTATCCAAATCATATGCATTCTATTGAAACTGTCGAATGTCTTCTCTGCGTCCTTGTCAGCAGAAGATACTATCGGTGTCAAAACCGGCGGATCTCGGGTAGGGGGTCCCGAACTGTGCATCTAAGGCGGATAGTAACAGGAGGTAGGGGACATGATGTTTTACCCAGGTTCGGGCCCTCTTGATGGAGGTAAAACCCTACGTCCTGCTTGTTTATTCTTGACAATATGAGTAGTACAAGAGTTGATCTACCACGAGATCAGAGAGGCTAAACCCTAGAAGCTAGCCTATGGTATGATTGTATGTTGTCCTACGGACTAAAACCCTCCGGTTTATATAGACACCGGAGGAGGCTAGGGTTACACAAGGTCGGTTACAAAGGAGGATATATACATATCCGTATTGCCTAGCTTGCCTTCCACGCCAAGGAGAGTCCCATCCGGACACGGGACGAAGTCTTCAATCTCGTATCTTCATAGTCCAACAGTCCGGCCAAAGGATATAGTCCGGCTGTCCGGAGACCCCCTAATCCAGGACTCCCTCAGTAGCCCCTAAACCAGGCTTCAATGACGATGAGTCCGGCGCGCAGTGTTGTCTTCGGCATTGCAAGGCGGGTTCCTCCTCCGAATACACCATGAAAGAGTTTGAATACAAGGATAGTGTCCGACCCTACAAAATAAGTTCCACATACCACCGTAGAGAGAATAATATTTCCACAAATTTAATCTGCTAACATGTTTTGGTAGCATGACATCATGCCACGGCCCGGTAATTATTTGAACCTCTTTTCTTTAACTAGCCCTGCACATAACGCGAGGCGGTTTCTTGACATGTCTTACCAAAGCAGAGATCGTGTTCCCTTTATTACGGGATTCTCATCAATACGGACATGGGTAACCCAATCGTGCCTAGGACTCCTAGATCTTAGGCAAGTCCCACACGGCCACGAGGAGGACGCTTGATATTCACCCTCTTTATAAAGGGACAAGGCTTTTACTTTTTTCCCTCCCGTGCTCAATCGAATCCTTCCCCCGTCTCAAGTTCTAACACCCAAAGCCCAGGTTAGGTGCTTCGGACCTTCAATCATGTCCGGATCCAGCCTTCAAGGCCGGTGGATGCCTTGCTCCGTCACTGAGGAGGACATCAAGAAGTTGAGGGAGGCCAGATACCTGACCATCGAAATTTCGCATAGGCTGCCCGCCCGAGGGCTGGTCATCCCTACTCCCGAACCCAACGAGAGCGTTGTGTTTGTCTCCCACTTCCTCCGAGGACTAGGCCTCGCTCTAGATCCCTTTGTTAGGGGTCTTATGTTCTATTATGGGCTGGATTTTCATGACCTAGCCCCGGATTCCCTCCTTCGCATCTCGTCATTTATTGTCGTTTGTTAGGCCTTCCTCTGCATTACCCCTCACTTCGGCCTGTGGCTCAAGACCTTTGATGTGAAGCCGAAGATGGTCGAGGGGCAGTATGCAGCATGCGGAGGTGCTCTAATAAGAAAAATTGCTGACACTCCATGGCTGAAGGGTTCCTTTCCAGAGGTGTCCGGATTGTGGCAACGGGAGTGGTTTTACGTCATAGCTCCCCGAAGTGCCAAGTGGGTAGCTGCCCCCACCTCTCGCTCGGGCCCTCCACCACAACTGATGTCATGGATCAGCAGGAGGCTGAGCTGGGGTCCAGCCAAGGACGTGCCCATACTGCAGAGCCGTATCCGAGATCTCTTTGAGGGAGATTTCAGTCTGGTTATGGTAATGCAAGTTATGCTGGTTTGTTGAGTCCAGCCTTGAAAACGACGGCCCCTCCGCATGTGGGAATTCAACCCGGAAGGACCGTGCACTATTCAGAATTTCCTCGGCCTGACGCACGAGGAGATGTACAAATTGTTCTTCGGACCCCAAATAGAGTGTCCGGACACTACCGAGGACGTGGGCCTGAGTAGCAACCGCACCGCTGCCCAAGTAAGTAATCCCATGGCCGAACACACTATCCTTTTATTTATCATGACATCATTCTGAAGAATTGCTCTTTGACCAGGACTGGATAACAAAGGCGAAGATGATCCGGTGTTCGGCCCCCCTTCCTGAAGGCTTGGACGATCCGGTGCTGGAAAAGATGCTCGAGCCAGCACCTTGTCTAGTGCCCTCAAAGGAAGATGAAGGGGGGAATAAAGAGGGTGAAAGCGGGCCTCCATCGATACCTATTCCAATCAAGGGAATGAGCGCCTCCGCGAGGGAGGATAACCAGGAGGAAGAATCTGACATTCTCTCTCCCCGGGGAAGGAAGAGGTCCACCTCTGAAGATCCGGAAACTAAGGTTTCCAAACGGGAGAAGAAATGTCCTAAGGGACCCGCCTCGAAGGGTACTCTTGCCGCACAATGTTCGAGCGGGGATCAGCCCTCTACCGAGCTGTAAGTAAAAGGGTATTCAATAACGAAAATATCTTGCTCTATTTCTGAGGAAAATAATCGAAGCATTTATCTTGCAGTTTGGATCTTAGCCCTTCTCAGCAGAGTTCGTCTTCGGGGGATCTTCTTCCGGAGATGATGGAGAGCGAAACGCCTCCCCCTGCCACACCGCCTTACGAAGCGGGCGACCCCGAGGTGTCGTCGCGGAGGGCTTCTCCTGATCCGGCAGGGCCAGAAGGTAATCCTATGGCCACCCCAAGTCCTCGGTATCCGTCTCTCGAAGAGAGCAATCAAAAGAGTCCAGCACCATCTAGTGTGCGGTCGGATATATGGAGGGATCTGCTAGAGAAAGCGGCTATCTCAGAAGAGCACAACACTTTGATGGGTACGGTGATTGAAAGGATTTCATCCGCCGAAAGCGGGCTGCATGAAGCCTTTATGAGTCTACTGACGGGTTTTGAGGTACGTGAAATCATGTACATTTTTGAAAGTACCGCACATTTTTTAGATGTGCCCTGTGTAGATAGTAGCCCCTGAGACTCTGGTTGTCATCGAAAATGGCGGCAAACAGAGGATCATAGTCCCAGGCAATAACCAGACTACCTTTATGTGCAGGTGGTGGAGGCTCCGGTGGCTAGCCGGACTGATGGGTATGCCGAACTAAAGCGGTAGCTGGATGCGGCAGATGCCGACATCGTGCTTGTCAACAAGCGGCTTGATGAGGCGCAGGGTAGGTGATTTTTCTGGTCAATGTCACATAGTAAGAGCAGCATAATGCCAGTATCTTTAATATGTTGTGACTACAGATGGAGCTGCCACCGTGGAGACCCTTCGGGCGGAGCTTGCCCGAGCCAAGGAGCAAGCAAGGATTAGTAATGCGGCCGCTTTACAGGCGGCCGAAGAGTTAAGGGCCGAACAGGCCGCACATTGCGGGAGCAAAGAAAAAATTGCCAAGATGGTAGTGGAGTTAAAAGATGCTGCTGACCGTTACCAGCTTCTTGAAGAGGAAAACCGGGCAAAGGCAACGGACCTGGAGAAGGCCCGGGTGGCTGCCAAGGAAGCCCGCTCCAAAATTAGAGCGGCGAAGGAGGAGCTGAATCAAGCTACAGATATCGTGTATGGGAAGCCCTTCTTGTTGCGGACTAAGTTCGGAGATCCGAAATATGCTCCTCTGGACTGGCTATGGAGTTCTGCGGATGAGTACATGGATTTGGCTGCGAGTGCTGCGGATGCGACCGAGTACTTCAAGGATCAGAAAGCTCCTGAAGTGGAGAAGCTGTTCTGGCCACACTTTCATGCTCCAGTCCGCCCGATGTTGCTGAATGAGCGATTGACCGGTTGGGCCGAGCTCAGATTATCCGAACTGGCCATGAGGTCCGTTGTGGATCATTTGTGGCCAGGAGGGCCAAGGCCAAATAGCTATTTTAGCTTAGTGCAACAATTCCTTGGCGTTGTGCCACGTATCGATGCTGCAAAGAGGTCGGCGTGCATAGAAGGCTCGCGGATGGCCCTTGCCCGTGTCAAAACATACTGGGCGGAGATGAATGCCACCACTGTTGCGGCACAGGGTTCGGCCATAGGCCGAGTGGCTGCCGAGCACTACTTTGAAGAAGTTCTTGAAGGCGCTAGTTCGATAGAGGCTCAGTGCTTGAAGAATTTTATGTTTGAGTGACATGTATTCCCATTGTAAAAACAATGTTTTATTGAATTTATCAAGGCTGTATTTATACTTTTGCCCAAAAGTGCTATGATGCCTCCTGTGCGGCCGTTTATGTATATATGTATATAACCTGAAAGATTGCAGTCGTCGGCTTCAGCCCCCACGCATATAATGCGGGGGTGTTCGCAGAAGACGCATGTTCACACTTGATCCAACGTCTTGGTCCATTAAGGAGGTGATAGCGCAGCGAACTAGGCAACCGGACTATAATGCTTTAACACTTTCACTTAGACAGAGGAGTTTGACAGTGGGGCTACTATATAGCCCCTGGTGGCTCCACACTCATCCAAATTTGGGGTGCGTACATGCCTGGCCGGGAAACGGCCCTTCGTTAAGGCGGAGGAATCCCGAAGATTCCTCTAGGTCATCGAGTGGTTGACCAATCTCATGCTATATCATGACAGTCAGTTTTCGGCTTTCTCTACTGAGGTGCTCGTCCGGATGAACCAGGGCACAATCATAGTAGTTCTCCTGGTGCCGCCTTAGCCGATAGAGCGGAACGTAAGGCAGCAAAACACAGGAGCCGGGCAAACCCAACATTTGACCAAAGACATGATTCGGAGCTGATGCATATAAGGCCAAACTCGCGACGCCGAACACTCCCTAAGGTATTCGGTCTTTATGATGTAAACCGGGCCTAAACAGTGCCCTTTGTAATAAGCCCCTGGTGTCCAGGTATGTGCAATATTCTGACGTGGTCACATGCCAATACATCAGCATCCTTCTCGATTGTACTGAGAATCCGAGGGATGTGTATCAACAAGACACAGTAAAAAAGGTTTACGCAGGGTCTTAATCTAAAAAGAATCCTTGGAACGTGTCCCTGCTGCACGTCTGCGCCTGTGTTTCCGTTGTGCCATGTCCTAGACGGGTGTAGCACGATGGTCATCTGTAAAAGAGAGGAACTTTAGTTGAAAAGTTGTCATGCAAAAAGGTAGGTTATACTAAATAAACTATATACAGTTCAAGATGAGTAAAGTTGAGCCTAATTGCCACTTGATTGTGCGCGTTGAGCCCCTTGTATTGTAATAGGGGTATAGCCATCAGACCTGTATCAAGTACATATAGCTGCGCTGGACTCGTCTAACCGCGTTCGTGGTCTTAACGACCTAGCAGATGCATTAGTTGGTGAGGCCATTTAGTGTGCGGCTGCCAAGGCAGCCGCACGGTCTTCCGCGCGCAAGGAGCCCTCGATATTTCCATTTACTGTAATGATGCCACATGGACCGGGCATCTTAAGCATGAGAGAAGCGTAATGCGGTATTGCGTTAAAGCGAGCGAAAGCTTCGCGTCCGAGTAGTGCTTGATAACCACTTTGGAACGGAGCGATGTGGAATGTTAAATTTTCGCTGCGGAAGTTATCGGGAAGGCCGAATATAACCTCTAATATTCGTCTTGAACGCTGTGCTTGAAAGCTGCTAAGGCTTCAGCGTCCGGACAGTCGACTATTTGGTTCTTTTTAGTGAGGAACCTGTTCCAAAGCTTTCAGGCTGACTCTCCGGGCTGTTGAGTTATATGACTTAAATCATCTGCATCTAGTGGTCGGACATAGGTCCCTTAAAATTTGCCTGAAAGGCGTCTTCGAGCTCTTCCCAGCTTCCAATGGAGTTTTCGGGGAGGCTTTTAAGCCAGTGGCAAGCTGGCCCTTTGAGTTTGAGGGGTAAGTACTTGATGGCGTGGAGATCATCTCCTCGAGCCATATGTATATGGAGGATGTAGTCCTCCATCCAGACCCCAGGGTCTGTCGTTCAATCATATGCCTCTATGTTTACGGGTTTGAATCCCTCTGGAAATTCTTGGTCCAGCACCTCATCGGTGAAACATAGGGGGTGTGCGGCACCCCTGTATTTGGGTGTACCGTGGTATTGGGATGTTTGTTGTGTTACATTGCGTGCTGGAGCGCGCTTGCGTGGCCTGTAGATGGATCTAGTTGTGTCTTACTTTTGATGCGAGTCCTCACGTGGATCGCGTACCGGCTTATGTGTGGTGTCGTTTGCCGCTCTATGTTGGCCACGAGGTCATCTATCCGACCGGATGGCCGTTTTGTTTTTTAATTGCGGGGGATCTCAGGCCTCCTCATCGAATTCAGGTAGCAGCTTTCGCTTCGGGTAGCTCTTGGTGTGGTGATTACCATCGTACTTCGCTGCAGTGTTGAGTATTTCACTCCATCTGATTCTGAGTGTGTCTTGTGCAACCCTGAGCCTTTGCTTCTGCTTATTCAGACTCCTCGCAGTGGCAACAAGCCTTTGATGGGCATTCTGTTGCTCCTGGCTCCTGTCCGGTGTGATGTCATCCAGACTGTTATCTTCGACGGGGTCGGGTTGTTAGGTTTGATTCTCCGTGTTGCCCAGGTCGGGCGATGGTTCACCCTACTCTATCGCTGGGTCTATATGATCGTTGTTTCTGTCGAGGCGGGATTCGGAACGGCGCTTACGCCGCTGCTTTGACTGCTACTCGAGGGAACAACCCTTCGTTGCATCCTTCCATTCCTCGTCGTCGTTTTCTTTGGGTGTGTCCACCATGTATACATCATATGATGAAGTGGGCATCCAGTGCCCTGTGGGTAGTGGTTCCTATTCGTCTCATGCATCGTCGTCCATACTATCGATGTCTTCAGAGTCGAAGTCGAGCATGTCGGTCAAATCGTCGATAGTGGCTACTAAGTGGGTGGTGGGTGGGCAGCGAATTTCTTCATCATCCGCATCCCAATCTTGCCAAACATAGTTCGGCCCGGACTCTCCTGACAGGGAGAGAGACCTTAATGAGTTCAGTATGTCGCCAAAGGGCGAGTGCTGAAACATATCCGCGGAGGTGAACTCCATGATCGGCGCTCAGTCGGATTCGATAGGCACGGGCGCAGGCGGTTTGGAGTCCGTGGCCGGGGAAGAATCCGGTATTTTTGCATCACGGCTCCCATGAAGAGTGAGGTCAATATTCGGCTCGATCACCGCTGAGAATACGTCCTCCGTGGCGGGGTCTATCCACCCGTCCATGGATGGCGCAATTGGCTTCGAATTGAGGGTCGGAGCAGTTGCCGGTGCAGTCTCCTAAACACTATCCGATGGTAGAGCTAAATCATGCTCATCGTGACCGTGCGGCGCACTCGGCAGGGGCTCGAATCCGTCGAAGATCCAGTCTTCGCGGATGTTGGCCGCGTAGTTTAAGCTTCCAAACCTGACCTAGTCGCCAGGGGCATAACTCTCGATCTACTCTAGATGGCCAAGCGAGTTGGCCCGCGGTGCGAAGCCGCCGCATACAAAGATCTGTCCGGGGAGAAAAGTCTCACCCTAGACTGCATCACTATCGATGATCAAAGGAGCCATCAAGCCTAATGGTGACGACACAGAGGAACTCTTGATGGAGGTAAAACTGTACGTCCTGCTTGTTTATTCTTGACAATATGATTAGTACAAGAGTTTCTCTACCACGAGACCGGAGAGGCTAAACCCTAGAATCTAGCCCATGGTATGATTGTATGTTGTCTTATGGACTAAAACCCTCCGGTTTATATAGACACCGGAGGAGGCTAGGGTTACACAAGGTCGGTTAGAAAGGAGGAGATATACATATCCGTATTGCCTAGCTTGCCTTCCACGCCAAGGAGAGTCCCATCCGGACACAGGACGAAGTCTTCAATCTCGTATCTTCATAGTCCAACAGTCCGACCAGAGGATATTGTCCGGCTGTCCGGAGACCCCCTAATCCAGGACTCCCTCAGATACAGAGACAAACATTAAATCTGTTTTAAATGCTCAATCCTTTTTGCCTGAAACCCAGAGAAGCGGAAACAACCACCCGACAATCCAGGCATGTGTGGGAACATGGAATAACCTCCGATGTGTTGCATGTTCGCCACGTGTCCTTCGGATGTGAACCGCCAGGGGCACCTGCATAATAACGTTGCACCATCCCTGTCCCTATAAATACGCGCCACACCCTTGTCATTATCTGTTCTTTCACTTCTCCTTCTCGCACAAACTCTAGCGGAACCGCTAGCTCTCGACGACGCCCACGACTAAGTGCTTAGCTACCGCAACCTCACCGACACCGTCCTCACACCGGCCGCGGACATCGTCTTCTCTGTCGTTGCTGTAGGTGTCCTCTGTCGCCAAGTTAGGGCATGGAAGATTGAACTGCTCGGCCTCATCTTCGACTCCGTCTAGCAGTTCTTAGTGTGGTACATAAAACCTTTTTTTATAGTCCTTTTGATCTGATAGATTCATCCTTTTCAACCACAAGTGGGTTCTGTCCCTACAAAGTTGGATCTGTCCTGTTCTGCATCTCATAACATGCCTAGTATATTCACTTATGCTTCACAAAGTAGTTAGATTCCTCACTTGTACTTATTCTTGGATTCGTACAAATCTGGAACCAACTCTCAAAATATGAGTGAATGTCTTCGCACTATGAGGTCAATGTCTTCTAAACTGATTTATCTTCAAAATCTTCTGAGAATGCATATGACCTCTTCCCCTTCCCTCGCATCTCTAACGTTGTCACAGGTACATGTCCATGGGAGAATCCCTTGGTTCTCATAGTCTGCATTCATTTGCAGAGTTCTTACAGCATCACATCAATTCTCCCGAAGCCAATTCCTGTCTGACAAGCAGAAGGAAGCCTTTGCAAATTCTAAAGCCATTTAGTTTAAACTTCATGGCAACAAAAAAAATCAGTCTTGAAGGGCGGCAGATAACACCATGAAAACACTGCTAAGGACCTGCCACCGGATCTCTATGAGCTATACAAGTCAGATCCAGAAGAGACCTATGGAGAACGCAAGAACTGAATCCAATGGATTCGAAGACATTGGGCAGAGGAATGGTTCAAGTACAGATTTGTCACTGACGAATATGCTGAAAAGAATGCCATCAAGGGCCCCTGGGGAGATATTATGGGCCAGTTCTTTTAGGCAATTCTCCTAGAATTGACCCCCTCCCCAGCTTCTCCCAGAATTGTCACTTCTTTTTTTCTTATAATTCCTAGCTAGTTAAGGTCTAATTAGATATGAATTGTAAAAAAAATGGAGTGGCAATTCTGGGAGAAGCTGGGGAGGGGGTCAATTATGGGAGAATTGCCCAAAAGAACAGGCCCTATATACAAAGGTCTTCAGCCCAAGTCGAAGTCCGAAGCTATTGCTCAAGGCTTCTACCCTTGCATGATCCGTGGACCTCAGCCTGCTAATGCTGACCCATCCTCTCTGTTATGGTGTCATGAAGACAATCTCTTTAAGCACAACTTCCAGTTTGCCAAAACTTCTGCCAAAGAGAACAAGAAGTCGCTTGGGTTAGACTTCCACCCCGGTCCCTCTGCTCCTCATGCCGACGGCACACGCGATGCTGAACCCAATATTGTTGGGCCCTTCTACAACCTTGAGGGTCTCATCACTCACATTCAGGTTCAAGGCACTACAAAAAAAGACAGATCCGTGACATTTTGGGCCGAACGAACAAATTTTCTGTCATACATATGACACTTCTATGACGATAATTGTGACAAAACCCGATATCATCATAGATGTGGTGGGCTCCTACTTCTATGACAAAAAATCATGATAGAAAATGGGCCTTTCATCCTGGGCGGGCCGGACACGCAGCTGAATGACATTCTTTGGGCCGTCCATGATGGAAAAAACCGTGATAGAAGGAGGGGGAGGAAAATTTCGGGAGTTCCCGGTTATGGTGGGAGGTCAGGGGCCGAGCGATGCGCGTTTCTCTCGTACAGGTACGTGCGTGTGTGCGGGCGTTGGCTCTAACTGAAACCGAGCGAGGCGTTGGGTTCTAACTGAACCCGAGCGATTGCACTGCAGGCTATGCGTTATTGAACCCAAGCGATCGATCGATGGCTATTAACTGAACCCGATCGAGCGATTCCTTCGCTACTGCTGCTAACTGAAGCCGATCGATGGATGAACAGTGAGCGTTGCGGGGGGGTGACAGTGGGCGTGCGGTTGTTTTCTGGATGAACAGGACCCCGTGGTGTGGTGGAGGGCTGGATGAATAGTAGATGGTGGAGGGGTGCCCGTGGAGGGGTGGATGAACATGCCCCCGTGGTGTGGAGGGCTGGATGAACAGTAGACGGTGGAGGGGTGGTTGAACAGGACCCCGTGGTGTGGAGGGCTGGATGAACAGTAGACGATGGAGGGGTGCCCGTGGAGGGGTGGTTGAACAGGATCCCGTGGTGTGGAGGGCTGGATGAACAGTAGACAGTGGAGGGGTGGTTGAACAGTAGCCGGTGGAGTAGCGCACGGTGGAGGCTGGATGAACAGGAGCCCATGGATGAACAGCGTCGCAGGTGGAGGCTGGAGGAGGTCGACGGTGGATGAACAGTAGCTCGTGGAGGTTGGAGGGGGTCGACGGTGGAGATGAACAGTATCCCGTGGAGTCCCGTTTTGCGGTACACCACACCCCTCCCGATGAACAGGACCCCCGTTTCGACCGTAGCGCTCCAACACAAGTCTGTTTCCTCCGTTTTGCGGTACGCCACACCCCTCCCGATCAACAGGACCCCCGTTTTGACCGTAGGAGGTCCGTTTCCTCTGTTTTGCGGTACGCCAAACCCCTCCCGATGAACAGGATCCCGTTTCGAACGTGGCCGGTCGAACACATGGCCGTTTCCTCCGTTCTGCGGTACGCCAGGCCTCGTTTCCATCACCTGTTCCGTCCAAGCCCTCCCGATGAACACGACACATTCTGTTGCCTCCCCATGAACACGACGACGATGTTGTTTCTTTGTTCCAACCCAGCAATGTACACGAGCCCTGGCCGTACGTATGCGCGAGTAGGCGTTCGAGACCCCGCCCATATGTACACATACGTGGCCGTATTTTCTTTCTTGCACCCTGGACATTGTACGTACGTGTACATGGTACGTGCGCGCCTCTACTACGACACGTGCGCGCCTCTACATCGACCAGTATGTACGTACACGTTCGCGACCAGAATGACAACACTACGTAGGCTTCGACCAGGTGGGTCCCGACTGTCAGGCACTTCCTTGCCTGCGAAGATGTAGCTGGTGGGTCCTAGCAGTCAGGGGGTGAATCATTTTTTTTGCCCGGACGCACTTCGTTGCATGCGAAGATGTAGCTGGTGGGTCCCAGCAGTTAGGGGGAAACTTTTTTTTCACAAAATACAGTGGCCCGTCTGGTGGTTCCCAGTTGTCAGGTGGAGGAATCATTATTTTCCGCGTAATAAGGAGGCACTTCCTTGCTGCGGCCGTGGACCCAGCTGTCAGCCTCTCCACGTATAGTCCACGTCCGATGGAAGTCGTTCCTTGACCACGTTGACCACGGCGCGCCGAGAGCACCAGGGCAGTGGACGACGGCGAGGCCTAGGAATGGGACGACACGGAGGCAGGGAAGACTCGGCAGTTGTTTCCCACACGGAGGGGAGTACGACTGTATGAGGGTTTACTGGTTCGTCTGCCGTCGCCGGAGAATAACAGCAGGTGTGGGTGAGTAGAGGGATGGCTAGGCCAGCGATGGGAGTACGGTCGGGCGGTGAGGCCTGCGCGGCAGCACAGCCGGCCGCGAGGAGGAGGGAGCAGGCAGTCCCGCCGGCGCTTGTTTGAGCGGCTGGAGCAGGAAGAGCAGAGATTGAAGAAGCACGACGGCCGTTGGATGGACATCCAACAGTCAGTGCTTGTGCGTCAACCTTTTTTTAGGAAAGCCTCAAATCTGTGGAAAACAGCATACAACCCATCTGCCATTATTTCTAATAATTTACAGCCCATTTGCTAATTCTTAAGGTTTTTTTGGAGCCCATATTCTTTTTGTTAGCATTACAGCCCATATTGTGGCAACGGTTAAAAAATTATACGAAATTTTGCATATTTCGGTGCGGTCCGAACTGTTTTTAATCCCGAAATTTCGACTCACATTCAAACTGATTTTAAAAATAAATGTATATCAATATAAAATCCAACAAATTCTCCACGCATAAAAATTAATGTAATTTAAAATCTTGAAATGAAAAAAAAGATATTTGAAACTAATTGCCGGTTTGATGTGTTTTAAAAATGTACAACCCATTGCTCATTACTGATGGGCCATTTTCTCGGCCAGCCGAATGAAAGCTCTCCTCGTCTTGAAAGATTTGCAGCCCAACAGGCCTGACAAAGCGACTTACTTGGCAAATCACAAAAAAACTGGGCTGTGGCCGTGGACCCAGCTGTCAGCCTCTCCACGTACAGTACTCTTCCGATGGAAGTCGTTCCTTGACCACGTTGACCACGCCGCGCGGAGAGCACCACGGCGGTGGACGACGGCGAGGCCTACGAAGGGGACGACGCGGCAGTGGAAGCCCGCGCGGAGAGGACTACGAGGGTTCACTGGTTCGGCTGCGGTGTGAGGCTGCCGTCGCCGCAGGGCCTGGCCAGCGGTGGGAATAGTAGGGGGCGGTGAGGCCTCTGCGGCAGCACAGCCGGCCACGGGAGGCAGGAGCATGCGGCACGACCGGCGCTGCTTTGGGCGGCTGGAGCAAGAAGACCAGAGGTTGAAGAAGCACTACGGCCGTTGGATGGACATCGTACGGTCACTGGAGCTAGAATCGTTCATATTGACTAAGTTGACAAAGCCCTTCGTCCCCGTCAACTTAGTAGGCCCACAAGTCAGTCTCCCAGCAAGGTGGGTCCCAGCTAGCCGGGGGAGTATTCATTTTTTTGTGCGTAATAAGGAGGCACTTCCGGTGGGTCCGAGCTGACAGCGGGGGAACGTTTTTTTCGCGAAATACGGTGGCCCGTCCGGTGGGTCCCAGCAGTCAGGGGAAACGATTTTTTTCGCAAAATACTGGTGGCCCGTCCGGTGGGTCCCCGCTGTCAGGTGGAGGAATAATTATTTTCCGCGTAATAAGGAGGCACTTCCTTGCGGCTGCCGTGGACCCAGCTGTCAGCCTCTCCACGTACAGTACTCTTCCGATGGAAGTCGGTCGTTGACCACGTTGACCACGCCGCGCCGAGAGCACCAGGGCGGTGGACGACGGCGAGGACTAGGAAGGGGACGACTCGGAGCCGGGGAAGACGCAGCAGTGGATGCCCACGCGAAGAGGAGTACGAGGGTTCACTGGTTCGGCTGCGGTGTGAGGCTGCTGTCGCCGCAGAATAACAGGGGGTGTGGGTGAGTAGAGGGATGGCCTGGCCAGCGGTGGGAGTAGTAGGGGGCGGTGAGGCCTCCGCGGCATCACAGCCGGCCACGGGAGGCAGGAGCACGCGGCACGACCGGCGCTGGTTTGGGCGGCTGGAGCAAGAAGACCAGAGGTTGAAGAAGCACTACGGCCGTTGGATGAATATCGTACGGTAACAGGAGCTAGAATCGTTCATATTGACTAAGTTGACAAAGCCCTCCGTCCCCGTCAACTTGGTAGGCCCACAAGTCAGCCTCCCACTATGCTGGGTTCCAGCTGGCAGGGGGAATATTCATTTTTTTGTGCGTAATAAGGAGGCACTTCCTTGCGTGCGAAGATAGCTGGTGGGTCCGACATGTCAGCGGGGGGCACTTTATTTCGCGAAATACAGAGGCCCTTCCGGTGGGTCCCAGATGTCAGGTGGAGGAATCATTATTTTGCGCGTAATAAGGAGGCATTTCCTTGTGTGCGGCCGTGGACCCAGCTGTCAGCCTCTCCACGCACAGTCTACTTCCGATGGTGTCGTTCGTTGACCACGTTGACCACGCCGCGCCGAGCGCATCCAAGGTGGTGGACGACGGCGAGGCCCCGGACAGCAACGAGCCGGAGATGGGAAGACGCGGGAGTAGAGTCGCAGACAGAGAGGTGTACGAGGGTTAACTGGTTCTAGTGCGGTGTGGTTCGGCAGTCGGTGGAGAAGAACAGGAGGTGTGGAGGGGTGGAGGGATGGCCTGGCCAACGGTGGAGTAGCGCTTCATAGCGAAGCGTGCTAAGCAGAGCTGCTAGCAGCAGGAGGCGGGAGGTGGTCCCGGCGGCGCTGGAGGAAGAAGACGAGAGATTGAAGATGGATGCCGGTCGTTGGATGTAAATCCAACGGCTAACATGTCAGAATCATTTGTTGACTAAATTGACAACGACTTGCATTGGCTTCGACCTATTGGCCCACATTTCAGCCTCCAAAAATGTGGCACGTATTCAACCCATTTTTTCAGAATTTACAGTCTTTTTTTGCGCGGTAGAATTTACAGTCAATTTGATCTTTTTTTTGAATTACAGCCATTAGCTGGGCTGGGTGAACAAATAATGTAGCGTCCATGCGGCCCGTTTATTTTATTTCCTAAAAAATTACAGCCCATTTGCACTTTCTCGAAATACACGATTTTGCTGGGCTGATTCTAATTATAATGTTGGGTTGGGCCAGCAATGTTATCAAAAAATAAAAAGGGGCTGAGCATTTTGTTATAAATATATTTAAATAATAAGTGATATTATTACATTCGTCCTTAAATTTACAGTCTTACCAAGCTTTATATAATAACATATAAAATAATTTTTTTAGAAAAACAGGGAGCATCTCCCCGGTTCCATTGCTGAGAACGAAACCACAACATATTCTGATACAGCAGCTCAAAGAGCAGTTCGAAAGCAAAGGTAGAAAAGCTACAAACTAGGGGGGTGGATGAACAAGTTCTCTGAATAACACAAATCACCCGAGCGGTGCCAAAGGCAGAGCGGATAGAGCACTCAAATGACACAAGGAGGGTCCAGCGAAGCCTTCATGGTCTTCAGCCGAGGGGCCGTGTCAGCCTGCGGCGACCAGTAAGCAAGCGGAGACACCGGGCTGGAAGGCGTAGCATGGTGGATGTCCCTCTTTTTCGGCGCCAGGTGCCCATCATCTTCATCAGAGATCTTGAGACGAGCCCACGGGTCCAGCCCCAGAGCAGGTCGAGCCTTGTTCAGCCACAAGTGATCGCCAACGGTTTCTGGAGGGATCTTGTTAGGGTTTCCACGAAGCTCATCAACTTGTCCTTGTCCGATCCGGAGGAGAGAATCGCCCAGTTCCTCACCATGTTCCTGATCAACCTCAAGACCTGCGGAATGGAAATCCAGGAGGTGTTACTGAAAATCATAGCATTTCTATATTTCCAGAGGCACCAAAGGACAGCTGAGCTAACAGTGTTTAAAACTGAGCACTTTTTGGTAGCAATCCAGAATCTGGCGACAGATTCGAAGGATGAGCCAATCTGACTAGAGAAATATTCCTCAATGTGGGCCCAGAGATGTTTAGCAACTATACATTCAAAAAATAGGTGAGAACAAGACTCTTGTTCCAAGCAGTAAACACAATCAAGGGGTTTGATGATGTGTCTCTTCCTAAGGTTATCCCTAGTCATCAATTTGTTTTTGGAGAGAAGCCAGAGAAATACATGAATTTTAGGGGGAACTCTCAATTTCCAGACAGCAGGGATAAACACGGGTTGAACCCCTCTAAAGTTGATAACATGATAGAGGGAGCTGGAGGAATACTTCCCCTTATTGTCCAGCTGCCAAATCAGGGCATTCGGCTCGGCAGTAAAGGTAATGCTTTTGGCAATTTCCTCCAACTGGAACCATTGTTCCATGAGACTATCACTAAAGTTCCTTCTAAAAGAGAGTTTTAGGCATTGACCGTCCCAAACTTCATTGACACTTTTGTTAAGCTCATTGCGGACAGAGTAAATAGGCCAAAATTGGACTGCTAGGGGGGATGTGCCAAACCAAGTATCTTCCCAGAACCTGGTTCTGCTCCCATCCCCTATGTTCCATCTGTAGCCAAATTTCACAGCATGCATAATAGATTTTAATCCTTTCCAGAATCTAGAGGTCTTAGGGTTGGAGGAAGGGACAAAAATATTAGGTTTATTTCCTAGGTATTTATGGGCAATAAGAAGCTTCCAGGGTTTCAGGTCTTCCTCATAGAATCTTTTAATCCAAGACCCTAGAAGACAGATGTTAATTTCTTGGAGGTTAGGTATGCCTAGGCCTCCAAAATCTTTTTTCATAGAGACTAGGGCCCAATTAGCAAGGTGTAGCTTCCTATTTCCCTCAAAATCATTCCACAAGCAATGAGACATCTGAGAATTGATGAGGTTCACTGCCCATTTAGGGAACTTGAAGAAGGAGAGGAGATACACTGGAATGCTAGCCAAACAAGCTTGTATGAGGATCAATCTACCTCTGTAAGAGAGAAGTTTGCCCCTCCACCCAGCAATCCTTTTAATGATTTTATCCAGAAGGGGTTGGATATCCTCTCTCCTCAGTTTATCATAGTGGAGAGGGATACCTAGGTACTTAATGGGGAAGTTACCTTTATTACAGACTAGAATAGAGAGGAAGTCAGCTAACTCCTGATCATCCATGTTGATAGGGATGAGTTCACTTTTAGAGTAGTTGATTCTCATGCCTGAGACTTGTTCAAACCAGGTTAGAACAGTTTTCAGATTGCTAGCATGTGTGGAGTCATTGTCTAAGAAAAGGATGGTATCATCTGCATATTGAAGGCAGATGATGCCACCAGGGCAGACCTCAGGACAGAGCCCTGCAATCAGACTATGATCAGCAGCTTTGCTCAGCATTTTAGTAAGAACGTCCACTACTAAATTAAACAAAAGCGGGGAGATGGGGTCACCTTGCCTAAGGCCTTTACCAGCAAGGAAAAAATCACTTTCACAGTTATTTAACTTGACCCCAACAGACCCCCCATGAGTAAGTTGCTGGATCCAACTCTCCTCTATGAAAGGCTTGGAAAAGATCTAAGAGATCATTTTTCACCAAGTCCCAAAAATGCTGGTAAAACAAGAAGGGAATCCCATCAGGACCAGGAGCCCCATCAGGATAAGAGCTAAAAATGGCTTCCTTCACCTCTGTCTCTGAAAAAGGGGCTTCTAGCAGCTCATTTTCAGCAGGAGAGACTTTTTCAGAAGCAGAGAAAAAATTGTTTTGTAGAGAGAACCCAGAAGGGTTTTCTTTCTTAAACAGGTCTTTGTAGAAGTCACTAGCCACTTTCAGCATCTCATCTACCTCAGTAACAGGGCCATTAGGGCCATCAAGGGAGTGAATGAGGGTTTTCCTCCTCCTCTGGTTAGCTACTGCATGGAAGTAAGCAGTATTTCTATCACCCTCCTTAATGTTCCTATCTCTAGACCTTTGTTTGGCTTTGATTTCTTCTTGAAGCCAAATTTTCTTGAGCTCTCCATGGACAAAGTTTAATCTATTAGTCTCAGCCTCAGAGAGGTCAGTGGTTTCTGCCTTAATATCTAGAGAATCAAACTCAAGGAGGAGAAGCCTTTTGTATCTTCTAAGATTAGCTTCCTCATTGGAGTTCCACCCTTTGGTAGTTCTTCTAAATCTCCTGATTTTGATCTGCCAATTTTCTAGGGGGCAGCTGCTCCCAGTAGGCTCATTCCAGATTTTCCTGACTAGCTCAGTAAAATCTTCTCTAAGCAACCACCACTTTTCAAATTTAAAACTATTGCTCTTTGGAGTTTGGTTAAGACCAGAGTCCCAGAGCAAAGGAGTGTGGTCACTACCACATCTGGGCAGAGCTCTACAACTAGAAAGGGGAAAAACTATCTAATTCTGTGTCACAGAAAATTCTGTCAATGGTGGACATAATCCTGGAGCAGCACTTCCAACATATCTAGCAGAACTGTGGGTTTTCCTTCTGACAGGGCAATTCTCAACTTTATGGGTAACCATTTTGCAGATAAAACAACTCTTGGGCTTGACACATTTATCCAAATGATGCCCTGGTTCCCCACAGTTGTAGCAGATCACCTCAGAGTATGCCATAAGGCCCGAAGCAGGGGCAGGAGCAGTTTTCTGGATGTCCTGTCTCTTCTTTTGCTGATTCTTGCCTTGAGATTTCCCACTGATCTGAGAGTCAGAACCACCAGCAGATTGATCTTGGGCAATTACAGGAGCCTGCCCAGATTGTGCCCCCATTTGGGGCGGAGGTGGGCCGTACCACTGCCCAACCGGCGCTCCCCCCATTGTGATAGGGGAAATTCATCGGAGTTCCTGGTTCCTTCTCATCCTCCAGCCAGATGTTGTCTCTCAGGAAGCAGAAATAACCACCAGACAGCTCAATTGAAGCAGATTGCAAGCCTAATTTCAATCTTCTACAGGTTTGGGGGAGAGGTAAGGTAGGGGATCCACCTGCTCCGGCTCCGGTGGCGTGCTGGTGGGCAGGAGTCCAGTCAAGCATTCCCATCTCGCAGCACGGCGTGGATCTCCTGAATTCACTTCTCCTTTCGCCCATCGAACGAACGCAATCGGCGGCTCACTGGGGTGGGGCATCCTGTGCTTCTCCGAGAAATCTCCTTCGAAGTAGATCCGCAGGGCTAGATTCAGCAGCTCCCAATCCACATGATCCTTGCACATCCGAGCATACCTGCGCGAGTGAGAGAACGGATTCGGTCCCTCCTTGGCTTCCTCCCTCGCAGCTTCCTCCTCTGCTTCCCTCCATTCGCGCGTGCACTGGGTCTAGGAGAGAGCGTCGTCGCGGATCCGCATCGCCCGCTCCCTCCATCTCCTCCCTCGAGTCTCCCGCAGCACCGCCGGCGCGACGGAGTCGAGCGGCTGGAGCATCCGCGGGAAGGCTTTGTAGACATGTGGGAGATGCATCTTGTACATCTGCCTGTCTTCCAGCCATTCCCTCGTGGATATGGCCGGCGACTCCATGGGGCGCGCGAGCGGACTTGCTGAGGGGGGCAGGCGCGCCCGGAGTCAGGAGGCGGGGGTGGCGGCGAGATCTATGGCGGCGGCGAGGGTGGAGGTAGTGGCGGGGCGGCGGCGAGGGTGGAGGTGGTGGCGGGGGCGAAGGGGATCGCGAGAGCGGTCATCTATTTGCCAATTATGTGAACTAAACAGTCAACATATAAAATAATTTAAATATATACAATATAGTTAGAAGGGAAACATAAGTTGGACCTGGCGTTCCTATTCTTATATAAAAATAGAACAGACCTCTGCGTTTTCTTCAAAAAAAATACATAAATTGGGCTGCCAAAAATAAAACCTCGGATGGGAGGTCCATAGGCCGGTCGATACATGACGGCCCTAAGAAAATACAAACAGGCCTATGGACCTCCCATCCGAGGACGTGGGCTGCGCATGTTAAAAATGAAAGCCTAGACGGGGCAGCCCAAAACCACGTCCAACACTTGCCAAAACTTCGTCCCTCGTTTTCTCTGTGTTTCGCACACTCGACATTGTGTGGGCATTTTGACTGTGCATCATATGAAGATGTGCTATGCATGAATGTTGATCAGCATGATGTTAACTGGCTGGTAGTTCCATTTTCGACCATGAATAAAACTTCCAACATGATGTTAACCCTGTTTGAAAAGGCCGTGTTAATATAAATGCTCTGCCTCTGAAAGTTGCAGTTTCTTATTCTGAAACTGAACTTGCAGTTTCTTATCTGAAACTGAAACTTGCAGTTTCTTCTCTGAGAATCACATTGTCTGCACTTTTATACTCCTATGAAACTACATTTTTTAAGTGCTAAAAATAGATATCTAGAATTCATAAAATACTTCATATGCTCAATACTGCAAATCTGAAATTCAAAAGACATTCATATCTGAAAGTACTCTCAAAATACACAACACAAAACACAATTCACAACCTGCAAATACTGACAACCCTAAGCTCCTCCTGACAATTCACAACCTGCCCGACTATTGGGCTGGGGGGCAGCCCCCTCCTATTCCTCGGCGGCAGACAGCCGCCCCGTGAGACGATGTGAACGGCGAGGGAGACGATGGCGGGGAAGCGTCGTCGGGCCAACTGCTTTTCTCCTCTTGCAGTTGGGTTCGGTCGACGAAGACTCCACCGGCTCGCTCTGGCAGGACACCCTCACAAACGGCACCCTGTAGATGCTCGATCCTTCAATCTCTGGTGGATGCTCCATCTGGGATCGATACTCCCACCACCGCTCCCTCACGATCGGATTCGGTGAATCTGTTTGCTCCATGGCCCAGAGGAGCAGCTCTATGTACTCCGACGCGACTCCCTCCGGGAGTATCGCCGCCTTTTCGCTCTGTTGCAGATATTTGGCCATGGATGTCGCCGTCGCCGCTAGTTGGTCCTTGTTGTCAAACCAAGACTGTATCTCCAACATCCTAGCTAGCTTCACAGGGTCGCCGTCTGCGATCCTCACATATCGGTTGTACTCCTCCATCGATCTACTTCTCCACACACCTTCACTCGCCGGCGCTGGTTTTTGAATGGAAGAGGAGAGGAGCAGCGCTGGTTTTGGATTAGAACGGGAGAGGAGCGACGCTGGTTTTGGACTGGAACAGGAGAGGAGGGGCGGTGGTTTTGAAATGGAAGAGGAGAGGAGCGGCGCTGCATTTAGATTGGAACAGGAGAGGAGCGGCGGTGGTTTAAGAGGAGAAGAGCGGAAGAGCGGCGCTGGTCTTGGAAGTATTTTTTTGTTGTTTCTCGTATTTTGGGTCAAAGTTTGACCACGTACTGTATTTGACAAGCAAAATGTGAATGCATGTCACCAATTGATTTTGATTTTGATCCAGTCAGAGCGCGCCGGCCCTCTCGTCCAATCCTAAATCGCTGCCGCACGCTCCTCTCCCTCTTCTCCATTGCAAAACCACCTCCTCTCCTCTCCATCATCTCCATTCCAAAACCACCATCTCGCCTCTCCCTCTTCTCTATTGCAAGACCACCGTCTCTCCTCGTTTTCTAGATGCTTTGCTCCATGGCGCGGGCGCAATCCATGGATACAAAATTAGTATACTGTATACTATTTAAAAGTCGAGGGCGGGGCTTTTCCTGCGCGGTAGGCGCGGGGCAGTTCCGCCTAGTCGGTTCGACAGAGACGCGAGAAGACGAGGGAGTAGGCTGCTGCAAACGTAGGGTTGTGTGATTTGACAGCGAGTTACTGCTCGACAGGTGGGGCCCCATGATTTGACTTGCCATTATCATTTTAACTGCGGCGCTACGACCGGCGTGAGTCTCACAGATTCCTGACCACCTCCATACAGGTGCCTCTCCCAATGCTCCACCATGTAGTAGAGGCTGGCTCTTGCATGAGAGCCCACTTCTCCACTTTTTCCTTGCCTCTCTTTCCTCCACATATGCAAAAATGCCATGTAAAGCGCACTATTGTACTTACTTTTTCTTGCTCCTACAGGTGCTTAAGCTTGCCACATAAGCATAAAGTCTGATGTGGCAAGTTAATCAAGAATAGAGAGACTAGTTTGGTGACCCAAGGAAGAAACGGTGCTAAGCGCGTGTACCTATGTGAAAAGACAATTTTGAGTCTATAGCTAATTAAATGAAGCAAACTTAGCAACACCATTTCACTGGAAGAGGTCACTCCTTGGAAAATGCAATAAATACACGCGCTTAGCACCGTTTCTTCCTTGAGTACGAAGAAAGAGATAGAGAGGATTAAAAAAATACACTTATAGCCAACCTTGTTATAGTATGAGTGACTAAGTGATGACTATGTATGACATGCCAACATCAGATAGCCTAATGCACCGTGTTAAATCTCCAAGGGCGCGACCGCGCGAGCAACACGACGGTCGTGGTAGGCGCGACCATGATACGGGCTGCTGGCAGCCCTTGGATCTGAGATCAAACGGTCACATGCTAAGTTGATGAAAATTTGCAGAATAACCCTCCAGGATAGGATATTCACCCATAGGTCTAGAATCACGCCATGCAACCATTCGATCTCAGATCCAAGGGCTCTCGGAAGCTTGTATCATGGGAGAATGGAAAGCCACTACCCTGCCGTTCGCACGCTGGCAGTTCGCTCCTACTCGTGCCCGCACACCCTTCAATACTATGGCGGTTCGCTCCTAGACATCCCGTCCATTCACATTACGGCAGTTCCACTAATCCTAATCCTCCTCCCAAATCCATGGCATCCCAAATCTCCATGATCGGCGGTGAGTACAAGGTTAGAACCATCACCGGCGATGAGTTCGACATCATCTACACCCGTTCTTCTGTGACGGTGAAAGGATGCCTTTCTCGCTTCAGACGCATGTTCGAAGACTCAGATGATGAGTGGGCCGCTGGGCTAGATGTTGAGTACACCATGGTCCTGGGACGAGAGAAGGATCTAAAGGACGAAGAGAGGAAGAAGCCCGCCGTGATCCAGGTTTGCATGCATGACTTATGCTTGGTCTACCACATATGCCATGCTGACATTGAGTGCCAGGATTTTAAGGACTTCCTCGAGAGCAACCTAGTCAAATTTGTTACTTTAGACTTTGTAACGACAAAGAAGTCCTACATCGGATAGGCCTCGTTGTAGGCAACACCTTCGACCTCCAGAAGAATCGGCTGGTGTCCGCTCGTCAGCCTTCAATGCTGACCCTGGCAGGAGCCATGGTTCATCCTTCATACGGTAAACTGGAGAAACCTCCATACACGTTTCATCGTCATGCATGGCAGCAGAATGTACTAGATATAGACCACATCCACTACGCTGCAATGGATGGCTACCTTTGCTTCAATATCTACAAGGGTTGGATGAAGAGCAGCAGCCAAGTGTGCGGTTCAAGCAAAGAAGTATCGGCCAAGAGGAAGAGGGACAAGGACGAAGTCGAGGACGTGCACGAGGACTCCGAGTAAGGTGGCAGTGTCTTTGCTCATGGTGGTTCTAATGTAGTGTCTACAGGAATAGTTGCAAAGTTTAATTTCAGGTGTGCTTAATTTAATTTGAGGGGTGTGTTGTGCTGATCCCCCAGCAGAACTATGTTATGTTTCTTCTCGTTACTTTAACTCTTCACTACGTACATACTAGTATTTCTTACATTTCATCTTTTAGTTGGTATAGTACTACCACTCGTTTCTTCACATTATATAGTACAATATATATGGCCAACATCATATAGCCAGCAGTTTAGTTGTCAAAGAATTTTAGGGTGCTTAGTTTTGTCAAAGAATTCCAGGATGCTTAGAGGGTGCTTGGATCCAAGGGACTTATTTTAGTCTGACTAAAAATAGTCTCTTTAAGAGGCTAAATTTCCAAGCACCCCTGACTAAAGAGGGGCTAAAACTAGTCTTGAGACTAAAAAAATTTAGTCAGGGGTACCCCTACTAAAATGTGGATTACTCCTCTCTCTACTCATTTAACTCCTCTCCTTTAACACATGCGAGTTCTGGATTGGAGGGTTTGGAGGATAATAAATGCTCATTAACTTGATTTTAGCCTTTTTAGTATATGGATCCAAGCATGGGTGAGGCTAGCATGTTTTAGTCCCACTACTTTTAGTCATGGGACTAAAACATATCCAAGCACCCTCTTAGTTTTATTTGAGGGGTGGGTTGTGCTGGACACCATTATTGTGACTAGCCTTTTTAATAGTACTATATGCATAATTTGGCGACGAGCGCTCTCTATATGTACCACCTTTTTTTAATTTCAAGTTTTGCTCCATGGCGCAATCCATCGATACTATTGTTGTACAAAAGTATACATTTTTAAAAAGGCTAGAGGGCGGGGCAGTCTAGCTTGGTCGATTTCACGAGATGCGAGGGCCTTCGTGATTTGACGGCTCATTACTGCTGGAAGGCGGGGCCTTGTGACTTGACTGCTCGTATAAATGCACGGATGTCCTGATCGAGGAGGAGCAAAGAACCGCGCGGTATACTCAAGTTTTCCACTAGAGTAGTACTGCGACGGAGGAGCACGAAACACGGAAGCCCAGTGCCATATGGCGATAAAAAATGATTTAATTTGGTAGTCATCTCATTGTTAGCATTGTTCTATTCATTCCCTCAAAAAAAACATTGTTCTATTCATGCCTCACAGAGAACGTGACACGTGTGGCGAAACACCCGAAGCAAAAGATGAAACACAGGAGCAAAAGAAGAAGGAAGATTATCACCCCAAATGATCTAATTCGCCGTGGAGTCGTAACTGCTTCTTCATCGCCTCCACGACCTCCATCTCCTTGCGCGTCTCGTCCGCCATCTTCATCATTGTGTCCTTGACGCGGTATTTCTCGACACGGGCCTTCATCATCTGTTCCACGGCCATATTACCGCATCGGACACCGGACAATCTGTTGGAGGTGCTTGAAGGCGCCTCCATCGATGAGGGACACCGCACTATTATGAGTGCGGTGGTCCAGAAGGTTTAGTCTGCCAAGAGCGGTCTGACTGAAGCTTGCACTAGCCTTTTAACAGGCTTTGAGGTAAGTAAAGAATGTTTAAATAATGTTACCGCATAGACAGTAGCCCCTGATGCTCTGTTGGGCATTCGGGAAGAAAAGCCGAATAGAGGATCAAAGAATTCGCAGGAGTCTAACAAAAGGAGTCAATATGCGTATGCAGGCTTCTCTGCTAGCGTCCGCCGCGCTGACTGCGGAAGTGGACGTGTTGAAGCAGAGCCTCGCGAAGTCCGAGCAAGAGCTCGGGCGTGCCAAGAAGCAGCTCAAGGAGAAGGAAGGTAAGAAATACCCTGTTTGAATATGTATATAAAAAAGGCGCAATTGCAAAAAATGACAGGATTGACATGGCTATTGTAGGGGCCATGTCTAAGGTGGCGACCCTTAAGCAAGCACTGCTCGAGGCCGAGAAGAGTGCACCGCGGAGTGCACCGAGCAGGAGAGGTATGAGGCTGAGGTTGGCAAGGTGCGGCAAGAGCTCCAGGTTCTCATGAAGAAACATGAGAGTTTGGGGCTTGACTCGAAGACGCGAGCGTCCGAGCTCGCGGCAGCTATAGAAAATGCCAAGTCTGTCAAGACCGAGTCCCAGAAGACCCTCCGGGAGTTGGATGAGGTGAAGAAGATAGTGGTGGGTAAGGCATTTTTTATGCAAAGTAAACATATAAACGGGAGTTACTTGATACTTACCCGAATCCGGAGCTCTCCAGGGGCATTTGCAGATCTTCCCCGGAGTGTATCTAATGCCGCCGCATTCTATCGAGCCGAGGGGGGTAGCTCGACGGAGAAGGTGTTCTGGTCTCAGTATGCTGAGGCCGAACACCCCGTGCCCCTGAGCGACCAGCTGAAGCAACTGGTCGAGCTCCACAAGGCGGCCGAACAGGCCATGAAGGGCCTCCTAGTTCGGCTGTGGCCTGGAGAGGCCCTGCCTGGGAGCTATTTCGGGCTGGTGCGGCGGCCGGTGGAGGCCTGTCCAAGGTTTGAGGTTATCAAGTGCTCCGTTTGCATCGAAGGTGCCCGTAGGGCCCTTGCCCGTGCTAAGGTGCACTGTGGCAAGCTGGATGCTGAGAAGCTTGTGAAGGACGGGCCCCCCGCCGGGGAAAGAGCATCGCAAGCCCAAAAATTACTATAAGGATGTTCTGAAGGGTGCCTGCCTTGTGGCAGATGAATGTACTAGGGATGTAATTTTTGAGTAAAACTCGCTCGTTTTTGTCTTGTGCGCTGGAAACTTGTTCATATGCGCTTAGCAATGCTGTTTGGATTTAAAATATTACCTTCTGTGTGGCTGTTTATCAATTTTGAGAGATGGCGAGTCGTCGGCTTCTGCCCCCATGCCGCTAGTGCTGGGGTGTTCAGGGATAAACCTGAGACACTCTTTTTCCCATGTTTGGGTCCTTCGAGGGAGGCACTCAGCCCAGCGAATGAGGCAATCGGACTATAACGTGTGAACACTCTCACTTAGCCATAGAATTCTATAATTTTAAATTTCGGCGAAGCCTCTAGTATTCGGAAGACCGATTTCGGGGCGCTATCCACGCCTTGGCCGGACAGAGCCGACTCCTCGCCCGAAGCGGCATAAGTCTTTAGGGACTCGAAAAAACCACTCGAACAGCGACCAGCTCTCGCTTCATCGTGACACTCAGTTTAAGCTTTCTCCACTGAGGTGCTCGGCCCAGCTCAACTGGGGCACAATCGCAGTGGTTCTCCTAGTGCTACCTTAGACGATATAGCGGAACGTAAGGCACCAAAACATAGGAGCCGGGCAAACCCAACTATTGACCCAAGACATGATTCGGAGCCGATGCATATAATGCTATAAGTTTGGGGTGCCGCACTTGTGAAAGTGTTCGGACTTCTCACACCATATTGAGGGGTACTGAAGTCCCTGGCGTATTTTGTCCGTACCAGATTGTATGGGTGCAACATGTTGTTAAGGAACAATTATTTATAAAAATGTAATGCAAAAATAGACAATAGCTATGCGTTGTTTATTAAAAATAGCTGCGATCAAAGCAGAACGATACAAGTAATGCGAGAAACGAAAAGTTGGACTATTGAACATGTCTGCTCCAGGGGCAAGCTGCGGAATAGTATGCGAAATAGGTATACTGCTCGTGATAGAGACCACCTGGGATTTCCGTGATGCGGCATGGCTTGTCTGCTTCCCTGGTTCATGCATCGTTTGTGCGGCAATTGAACTGCCGAACCGGCCTGCCGAAGAGTAGAGTCCTGGAAGTAAGAGAAAAATAAATAAAAATCGGCAGCCCCTGGTGCGGTTTAAGCCGTGTTTTGGGCGTGCCGTGATGGTGCCCCTCCCCCTATGCCCATGGTATTTCTAGACCGTAGTTATGTACGCGAAGTACTGGTGTCGCCTTTTTGCGGGGGTTGGGGTTGGGGCCGCATTGCTACACCTGCTCGGAACGTGCCAGGCGGTCTTGTTGTAGGTTACTCCGGGCGCGCTTGATGGTGTCCGGACGTTTAATGGCCGGACTGGAGAACTTCCTGGAGAGGCTGCTTTGTACTTCCGCTGCAAGGGCCGCCGTGTGCTCCTCCGTTCGGAGGGAGCGTTCGGTGTTTCCATTGACCGTAATTACTCCTCGAGGTCCTGGCATCTTGAGCTTAAGGTATGCGTAGTGCGGGACCGCATTGAACTTGGCAAATGCGGTTCACCCGAGCAGTGCATGATAACCACTGCGGAACGGGACTATGTCGAAGATTAACTCCTCGCTTCGGAAATTATCCGGAGATCCGAAGACCACTTCAAGTGTGACTGAGCCTATGCAGCTGGCCTTACACCTGGTATTACGCCTTTAAAGGTCGTTTTGGTGGGCTTAATCCTCGAGGGATCTATGCCCATTTTCTGCACTGTATCCTGGTAAAGCAGGTTCAGGCTACTGTCGCCGTCCATAAGGACTCTAGTGAGATGAAATCCGTCAATAATTGGGTCGAGAACCAATGCGGTGAATCCGCCATGACGGATGCTAGTGGGATGGTCTCTTCGATCAAAGGTGATCAGGCAGGAGGACCATGGGTTGAACTTTAGGGCGACTGGCTCTACCATGTATACGTCCCTTAACGCGCGCTTCCGCTCCCTTTTGGGGACTTGGGTGGCGTATATCATGCTCATCATCCGCACTTGTGGGGGAAAACCCTTCTGTCCATTGTTGTTCGGCGGCCGGGGCTCCTCGTCGTCATCGCTATGCAACCCCTTGTCTTCATTGTCGGCACTTAATCTGCCTGCCTGCTTGAACACCCAATAGTCCCTGTTGGTGTGCTTGGCCGGCTTTTCGGGGGTGCCATGTATTTGGCATAAGCGGTCGAGTATTCGGTCCAAGCTGGACGGGCCCCTAGGATTCCTTTTGAATGACTTTTTCCGCTGACCGGATTTAGAGCCTCTGAATCCGGCATTAACTGCCGTATCCTTAGCATTGTCGTTGTTGATGCGGCGCTTCTGCTGGTTGCGACGCGGCCTGCCACTAATGTCACTGGTGTCCGAATGACCAGGGTTCTTGGTCATATTGTTGCTACGAGCAAGCCAGGTGTCTTCTCCCGCGCAAAAGCAGGTCATGAGTGCCGTGAGTGCTGCCATAGATTTCGACTTCTCCTGTCCTAGGTGCCGGGCAAGCCACTCGTCACGGATATTATGTTTGAAGGCTGCTAAGGCCTCTGCGTCTGGACAGTCCAGTATTTGATTTTTCTTTGTTAGGAACCGTGTCCAGAATTGCCTAGCTGATTCGTCTGGCTGCTGAATTACGTGGCTTAGGTCGTCAGCGTCTGGGGGTCGCACATAAGTGCCCTGGAAATTATCGAGGAATGCGGCTTCCAGGTCCTCCCAACAGCTGATTGACCCTGTTGGCAGGCTGTTAAGCCACTGCCGGGCTGGTACTTTAAGCTTGAGTGGGAGGTATTTGATGGCGTGGAAATCATCACCGCGGGCCATGTGGATATAAAGGAGATAATCCTCGATCCATACCGCGGGATCTGTTGAGCCATCATATGATTCGATGTTTATGGGTTTGAAACCCTCGGGGATTTGATGATCCATTATTTCGTCTATGAAGCACAATGGGTGTGCGGCGCCTCTGTACTGGGCTATATCATGACGTAGCTCCAATGAGCTTTGTCTACTGCTTTCGGCCCTGCCGGATTTGTGATCGGCGTGATGGTTACCGTCTCGAGTCGTGGGGCGCCCACGTGATCCGTAGATCGATCTTGTTTGCATTGCCTTTTCCTCCAACATATTACGTAAGTCCGGCGCATATTCCCGTGCCTTGGTACGGGCTGCGGCTTGGGTGGAGGGCCATGAGGCCTCTCTGTCGCGGCCACGTCGAGTGCTTCCTCCTCTAATCGGGGTAGCAACCTGCGCTTTGGGTAGCACTTGGAGGGGCGTTCGGGTTTATGCTCTTCGGCCGCAAGGACTTCAGTCCATCTATCGACTAGCCGATCTTGATCAGCTTTAAGCTGTTGCTGTTTTTTCTTGAGGCTTCTTGCCTTGGCCATAAGCTTGCATTGAAAACGCTCTTGTTCGACGGGATCCTCTGGCATGACGAATTCGTCATCGTCAAGGCTTGCCTCGTCTTCAGAGGGAGGCATATAATTATCGTCCTCGACCTCTGTGTTAGCCGCTCTCCCATGGGGCTGGTTTCTCCATCCTCCTGTGCTAAATCTTGCTCGGGGGGATGTTCTTTGGCGCTTTCCGGGGTATTATTATCTCCCGTGCTGGCATCGCAGTTTTTGTGTTGGTAGGATTTTGAGCGGCGCACTGACGCTAGTGCTTTTGCTGTTTCTTGGAGGGGTCATCCTCCGCTGTTCCATCGCCCTCTCCCTCTTTTGGGGTGTCCACCATGTATATGTCATATGACGAGGTGGCTTTCCAGGGCCTAGTAGGTGCTGGTTCTTTATCATCTCCTTCATCGGTGTCCATACCGTCGATGTCTTCGGAGTCGAAGTCGAGCATGTCGGTTAAGTCATCGACAGTGGCTACAAAGTGGGTGGTGGGTGGTTTTTTGAATTTCTTCATCGTCTGTACCCCAACCTTGTTGACCGTAGTCCGGCCAGGGCTCTCCTGACAAAGAGAGAGACTTCAGTGATTTCAGGATATCGCCGAAAGGCGAGTGCTGAAAGACATCCGCGGCTGTGAACTCCATGATTGGCGCCCAATTGGATTCGCTCGGCAGGGGCGTGGAGGGTTCGGAGTCCGGAGAAGAATCCGGCTCCATGGAGTCACGAGTCTTGCAGAGTACGGGGCTGTTGTTCGGCTCAACCGCCGTTGGGATCGCAACCCTCGAGGTGGCGTCCAACCGCCCATCCTCGATCGGCGCGGTTGGCTCTGAACTAGGGGTCAGAGCCAATGCGGGTGCGGCCTCCAGGGCACTGTTCGGCGGCACAGCTAGATCATGCTCGTCATGACAGTGCGGCGCGCTCGGCAGTGGTTCGAATCCGTCGAAGATCAAGTCCCCGCGGATGTCCGCCATGTAGTTTAAACTTCCGAATCTGACCTGACGGCCAGGGGCATAGCTTTCGATCTTCTCTAGATGGCCAAGTGAATCCGCCCGCAGTGCGAAGCCGCCAAAGACGAAGATCTGTCCGGGGAGGAAGGTCTCACCCTGGACTGCATCGCCATTGATGATCGTAGGAGCCATCGGGCCTGACGGCGACGGCACAGAGGAACTCTCAATGAAAGCACCAATGTCGGTGTCAAAACCGGCGGATCTCGGGTAGGGGGTCCCGAACTATGCGTCTAGGCCGGATGGTAACAGGAGGCAGGGGACACTAAGTTTTACCCAGGTTCGGGCCCTCTCGATGGAGGTAAAACCCTACGTCCTGCTTGATTAATATTGATGATATGGGTATTACAAGAGTTAATCTACCATGAGATCGGAGAGGCTAAACCCTAGAAGCTAGCCTATGGTATGATTGTTGATGTGTATGTTGTCCTACGGACTAAAACCCTCCGGTTTATATAGACACCGGAGAGGGTTAGGGTTACATAGAGTCGGTTACAATGGTAGGAGATCTGATCATCCGTACGCCAAGCTTGCCTTCCATGCCAAGGAAAGTCCCTTCCGGACATGGGACGGAGTCTTCAATCTTGTATCTTCATAGTCCAGAAGTCCGGCTTGAAGTTATAGTTCAGCTATCCGAACACCCCCTAATCTAAGACTCCCTCATAGCCCTTCGTTTAATTCTTATAGTTCATCTCATTCAAAATCAATTAGTTTTTATAAAAAAGCTAAGAACAACGGAATAGGAAAAACATGGGATTATAGTGGAATGTCGTCTTGAATCCTACATGATTGTACGAGTGTTTGATTGTGCATAGAAAAAATGCAGAATTCTTTCAAAGAGGTTTGAGTGGATGGGATGTTTCCTATGAAATCTAGTGCAAATGAATCATATGGAAAAATTCCTATGGTTTACAATCCTACGAATCAAACAACCAAGATAGGAAAAATTCCTAATGATTAGAATCCTCCAAAATTCCTTTGAGAATCCTTTGAATCAAAGAAGCCCTTAATCTATTTTATGATTCATGGAATTGTGTGTTGTAAAGCATAAAGTAAAAACAAATAATGGCAATTCAACTAGAAAAAAGTTTGGGCAGTTATGATACGGAAGATTCTAGAACAAAAGAGAACCACTGTTGTTTTGAGGTTTGTGCATTATGCTTAAGTTCAACCATGGAGTCTGCTAGATTGTACATGTGGCAAAATCCGGTGGGGGCTAGAAGATGGTGCGAGGGGCCGAGTGGAGGGAGACTATGAAGGAATGAACAAGTGCGAGATCGATATTTAGAGAGAAAGAGGGCGAACACGTGCGCTGATGCGCGCAGTGGCGGAGCCATGAAAAATAAATGAGCTAGGGGGCCAAGCATTGCTAATCCTTTACGAGGAGGGTCAATTCATGAACTTAAATCATTTTTAGCAGCAATTGTCTAATGATCACATTCATATTAGCCTTGATATATAGTGATGTTAGGGGGGAGGGGGCAAGGCCCTTACTGCCCCCTGTCTTCTCCATTGTGCACGCGTCTGAGAGATGAAGCGGAAGGCATGGATGATGAGAGGGGGACGTTGGATACATAATTAATGTGGGTGTATTAGCTATATTTGTTAATCCTATATAGAGAGGTATAGATTGATCGATGTGGACGTGGGAAAGAGGGTGATACCTCACTGGATATATCGATTGATCGGTTTGTGTGGAAAACTATGAAAGACCTAGCTATATACACATATACATAGAGGAACATCGATCGTAGCGCATGAACGCGTGAGAGATAAAGAATGCCCGATATGATGGAGAGGGGGATGTGTGTTGGTGTGTGCCTTCATGGGAGACCGACCTGAAGAAAAAGATTGCATGCGTGCGATGGATAATGCCGACTGGTAGTGTGTGTGCATGCATGCACGAGAGAAGGTTACTGGTACAATTATAAAGAGAAGACTACTGTGTGGGTGTAAAAGAATAGCTGAATTAGTGAGGTCACAATCAATGTAAAGTTGAATTCAAATATTTGAATAAGAGATCCTGATGTTTGAAACCCATGCATGCATGAATATAATAGAGATCTGCGCGGTGTGGTTTGGAAACGAGCATGTTGTAATGTATACACATTGAACAAGGTCAGACTGATTTGAATTTGAGATACCGATGGCAGACATCATTTGGCCACGTCGTATCCGTGCATGGACACACTATTCTAATTGGAGATGATGGGCGGCTTTTGCATCACATATCTATATCTATACCCCTATATATATATTATATATTTTTTATATTGTGTGCGGGTAACTTTAACTTTGAAAGATGGTCGTTGGATGAGGCGAATCCGATGGTCCAAAGATGGCAAATTTGAGCACTACCGGCCATTGGCTATCATCTAGATTCCACCAGATTTCGCCACATGTATAATCTAGAAGACTCCATGGTTGAACTTAAGCATAATGCACAAACATCAAAACACAAGCACTTCTTATTTGTTCTAGAATCTTCCGTATCAGAATTGCCCAAATGTTTTTCTACATGATTTGCCATTATTTGTTTTTACTTTATGTCTTACGATGCACAATTCCGTGAATCTTAAAATAGATTAGCTTTCTTATAAAAACTAGATGATTTTGAATGAAATGAACTATAAGAATTAAACGAACATCTACATCATGCATATATGACTCAAATCTTGCATGCTATAATGTGGTATTTATTCATAATTTGGTTGCCAAATCTCATGCGTGCAATGCAGGTGTACCTTACTCTAGTCTAAATGGTTTCTCTGTGTGTGTGTGTTGTGCGTGTTGAGGTGCAAATTGTCTTTTTTTGGGTACACGTTAAGCTTGTTCTTCCGAAATTTCAAGTCGCGCCTTGTTATGCCGAAAATTCAAGCTAGCGTCTCTATCTATCATGCTTGGAAACTCCCGCCTCTTCAACCCACGCCTTGTTAGCCCGAAATATTTAAGATATATATTTGTCTCATTGTGCTCTGACAACTCCCTCCATCTCAACCTGCGCCTTGCTATTCCCAAATTACAACGCGCCCGAAAACTCCCACCTCCTGTGAAATCCCGACACGCAAAATGCCCGTGGTACCCCTGAACCGAAAGAACCGCCTCAAATCGGTGGGGGTACTTCCGTAACTTACCCCACATTTCGGATAAGCGCGTCTCTAAGCCATGGTTCCCCACTGCCATCCCATCCGCCCACCCATTCATACACCGAGGCCGCAAAAACCCGCGACGAAACCCCACACCCTGCTCCGTCTGCCACCCTGCCGGAGCCTCTTCCCCGACGACGTCGTCCACAACAACACCTCGACGTCCCTCATCCACCATACCGGATGAGGATCCGTCGTCGATCTCATTGTCCTGCCGGTTCAGCCACACCGTCCTGCACCTCCAAGGAGCTGCCCCGATGTTCCCCTTGTCTTTTGCGCCACCTCCATTCCCACACCGTCGTCTTCACCTGCACCACCGGAAGAGCATCATCATCACCGTTTCCTCGGATGAAGCTGCGGCCTAATCGGCACCACCAAAGAGGTTGTACACTAATCGCCACATTTTCTTCTTGATTCAATCTCACGGTGCTGCCGGCGCTCGGTCCCGAGCCGACACGGCGCGGCTCCATCCATGGCGGCATCACCGGCCACTTCCTCCATGGAGTCGCTCCCTCGGCGGCGACGTCCACATCATTAGGACCTACTGCTGCTTTTGCTCTCGATCGCGCTGCTGCTCTGCTCTTGCTCTCGGTCCCCTGCCTGGTCTGCTCTTGCTATTGCTCTTGCTCGCGCTGCTGCTCTCGCTCTTGCTCTTGCTTGCGATGATGCTCCGATTTAGCTACACTTCACTCCGATGCCGCCGGGGTGAAGGAAGAACCAGACGCAGCGGGGAGGGGGGCTCACCGGAGAGGTACCCTACTATCTATCTTAGGGTTCAGGATGGGGGCGGTGGTCGCTGGCGGTG